>NW_027466834.1:2197500-2257500 GCF_046128005.1 Genypterus blacodes
CTCTCTCGCTCTCTCGCTCTCTCGCTCTCTCGCTCTCTCGCTCTCTCGCTCACTCTCTCTGTCACTCTTCCTCCCACTTCCTCTCCCGCTCCCTCACAGATCAGTCACTGTATGGCTTTGGCACTTGGAGATGTTAAGATAGACCATCCTTGATGAAATTCTGCACCCATTGTGCTGCTATCATTTCTATTTCAGCCACTTTGCTGATTTGCATCATGAAGAGAAACTTGTGTGCCACGTGACAAAGTTGGCTCTAAAGCTAAAAGCACATTGATAAATCCATATTCTGCACATGGCCTCGTTGGCTATCGGCTGCTGTTTTACTGTTGTACAAAATAAAACGACAAATCAGGCATTTCCCTCTTACTGCTTCTCTTACAACTTATGGAAACTATGAAGACAGCAGCAACACCTTTTTTAAGCTATATTGTACTTGCAAGATGTCTGGAAAATATCAATGACCACCTGCCTTGCTTTTGTAGTGCAAGTTGATAATATACAACAATGCATGCATATGTGCTGTTTATCATAGTTGTGTGTGGCCTGAAGCAGGACGCTTCAGAGGCACATGTGACACAATAGGTTTTCTAGGAGCAGTATGTGGGGAGAAAGCTGATTGCCTGCACCCAAAACACCACAATGCACAGCTCTACACAGAGCTGAATGTGCTCCCCCATCCCCACAGACAGCAACAGAACAGTTAAAGTATTGGAAATGAAATCTGTAATAATTGATACGTTGGAGTTGAGTCGTGAGCAGTCGCTTAGATCGAGGTCATCCAACATCACCCCCACTCCTGTTTCTCCTCCACATCCCCAAAATCAGACTAAGTACATCACAGATAATAGTCAGTTTGTCAGCTTTTGTAGTTCGATAAAGAATTTGAATTATTTCTTTGCGTGTGCGCCTGTGTGTGTGTGTGTGTGTGTGTGTGTGTGTGTGTGTGTGTGTGTGTGTGTGTGTGTGTGTGTGTGTGATAAGGAGACGAGAGCAGCTGGAGTTCTTTCACACGGAGCACAATTTTGGTCATTTACAGATAGAACAACCTAAAGGCCTCGAGGTTGGCTGAAAAGTAAATGTGTAGATGCTGAAGTTTTGTAGACACTAACTTGTTTCAATGGCATTTTGAATCCCATATCTCACCATACACAGGCTGAAATATGTATTGAAAGATGGTTCCAATGTGGTTATTCAGATGCCTTTCCACCTACAAACCACTTGGCTTGGTTGCCTTTCACCCCCATCTCGAGGATCTGCTTCTGTGTTTGTGTTTGTTTGTGTGTGTTTACAGTTTTGCTCATCATCCTGGTATGTGGACGTGTATCTACATCCTTCTTCCACATGATGAGATGGGATGATTGAGACTGTGGCCATCTGTAATTACATCCAGGCATCCCCATCCCATAACCAGAGTACACATGCCTGCAAAACAAAGAGGCACATGATTATGTTTGATTTCATTTATGTCCCTTAGTGAAGAAAAGGTTTAAGAAACTGCTGTATGCCATCAGCCTGGTGACAATGCCCTGCACCACCCCCCTTAATCCGCAGCATGCTCAGCATGCCCAGCTCTCTATAGTTTTACTCTACTTTCCTCTCCTCTCCTCTTTCTTTCGTTCTTTCTTTCTTTCTTTCTTTCTTTCTTTCTTTCTTTCTTAATATCTTTCTTTTTCAGGGAGTTGCTCTGTTCTGTTTTGGATTTATGTGGAGAAAATAATGAAAGTGTTTAAAAGAAAAAGACTCTTGACTCTTCTGTTTGTTTAATGTTTCTTGTTTATTTGTATTATCATCCAGTGTGTGTGTGTGTGTGTGTGTGTGTGTGTGTGTGTGTGTGTGTGTGCGTCTGCGTGCGTGCGTGCGTGCGTGCGTGCGTGTGTGTGATGCAGAGGGAGTGGTACAGACCTGGATGAGCGGGAGGGGTATGGTAACTATAGCAACCATAACCGAATTTTGATCCGTCAGCAAATGGGCGAGGCCAGTGTTCAGAGCCCAGATGATAAGATAAGATGCGCAGAGGAAGAGCTGCGTGGACTGAGAAGAGGAGGAGCAGGATATGTCTTAACACATTTTAATCTTTTCGCATTGTATGAACCTCTTACTGTAGATAAGGGTTTGGTCAAGTCATGTGATGCAGGCAAATCCACATCAATCACACTTCAACACGGTCCACTTACGCCATCTTGCGGCCACAGGTATGGACTATAAAATAACGACATTGAAGAATCAACACGTGAACTCATAAAGTCAATGATTCCATATTCCATAAATCACTTATGTATCATAAGTACTTATGTAACAACTTCACATATACAAGTAAAGTAAATATCTTCAACACATCAACACGTAATTTCCCTATATAACAGTATATTTCTTTTCTTTGATTTGTGGTAGTTTAGATAGATAGAAAGCGTCACAACTACTAATCTATTACAGTAGTTTATATTACAATATCTATATAGTGTGACTTAATCAATTCATTGCTTCACATCATTGGATTATTGCGGCAGTTTTTCAGTCTCTCAAAGTAAAAGCGTGTTATTGGTGAGGCGAACGCACTGAATCAACTATAAAGTCACATCAGAGAGTGTAACTGGCGCTTTAAAGCTCCAGTAACTGAGCTGAGATATGTATGAGCGCATGAGGCGGAGATGCGAAATAGCAGGACGGCGGCTATCCACTCAGCCAATCACGGGAGGCGCTTTGATAACAGACGGGAGCTGCAGCCAATCATAGCGGATCTGAGCGGATAGTGGGCGGTCTTTGGTGCAGGAGTTGGGATAATGTTGTACACAGCTGTTTTTTCGATTCCTAGACTCATGGCAGAATACAGGGGGGCGTATAAGTAACATTTTGCACTAAATTAATTTATGGAGAGTGAACCAATTGTCTGCCATTATCATTGCTGATTTCCCGCATCGGCGTTTGATCAGGTAATGTCTCAGAAATGTTTAAATGTTATTCCCAGCAGCAGCAGCAGTTTAGGCCACATTAGTTTTGTTTTCAAACTTAAACCCCAGCGCAGCCAGTCTGTCGGCTTGAGCCTGGTGGCTGTTCGAACTTCACAAGTTCAGGGAAACCATGAGGACTGAGGAGCAACTCTCCACAAAGGGATTATTGCGTGAATAACTTGTGCGGGGCAGGGGAGCGGTCGGAGACTGTGACTGACTGACGGGCTCCTGCAGACGGACCGAGGACCGTTTTGTATTTAGCAGGAGGGACGCCAGGCTGTCGTGCTGCTCGCTGAGCTCAGACCAGCACACTTTGGTTGGAATACCATCGATCGGAAAGGCCCGCTGCTCTGTCGCTCCTCACAAAGGAAACGTTCATGTCTTTTTCTTGGTTGACGTGTGGCTGCAAATATCAAAATACTCAAAAGTTACGAGAAAGTTGACACATTGGCCGTGACTTTATGAGCTCTCCGGAGAAGTGTATGCACACACGCCTGCGCAATTACGCACACGCAACCACGCGACCCCCCCGGTTGTGAAGTTTTACACTCAGTTTAAATCAACTTTGCTTCATCGCAGAGGTGCTGCCCTGCCGGTCCTCGTCCTCTTTGGCCGGCAGCGTTGATGTGTGAGGATGGTGGAGAGCCGGAGCTGGGTTCAGAGGGAGGGGGTGTACAGATGGTTCTCCTCCCTCACCTCAGCCCAGAGAGCTGAGTTCCTGTGCGGCCTGCTGGACCTCTGCGTCCCGATCGAGCTGCGCTTCCTCGGCTCATGCCTGGAGGACTTGGCCCGTAAGGACTACCACTCTCTGCGGGACGCGGAGATCAAAGCCAACAACCCCGCCGACCTGTCGGGCCTCACCAACATCACGGACGAGGTGGTGCGGAGCAAACTGCTGGTCTCACTGGCCCTGCTCGGCTCGGACAATAGGGAGGCGGCGGGGGTCCTGTACCGGACCCTGACGCACATAGACACGGTGATCAATAACTACGGCCTGGCGCTGAATGACGGTCGGATCGAGGAGCAGTTCCTCCTGCTGTTCACCATGGCCTCCAACCACCCGGCCTTCAGCTTCCACCAGAAGCAGGTGCTCAGGCAACAGCTCGGCCAGATCCAGGACATCCTACAGGTGAGAGTGAGGGTCAGTGATCCACATCCGGCCAGCAGATATAGGCTCACCTGGATTAAGGGTTAGGGGGCTGTCAGGTGGGAAAAAAAGATGAGGAAAGTATTAGATTTATGTTGGAATTGAGGATTGAAGTCTATTCCCCATAACACGTGAAAAGAAAATCTTTTAGATTGTTGAACTTACTTTCTCACCAAACTGTTGCGTGATGATTGCACTCTCGTTTATAGAAAGTACATGGAAACAAGTAGAGTAACCCTAATTTCAGGTTATTCAGTAAAATGTCAGTTTGACACACTACTCGACAAGAAATTACAGGTGAGCCACACAATTGAACAAAAGGCTGTTTTACCAAACAGACTCAAACAGAGTCTGAGTCATTGGTGAAGAGAGTAAATCACATGTTTGCAGAGGGAAGATCCCTGCAGTGTTTATGAGGGCTGATAAATGGGATATTGCTTTATTCAGCGATTTAGCAAGAAGGCACATTAATCTCTGTGCAATCCATCATGCATCAGTCACTCATTGCTGAATACATTCCAATCTAACAGGGTTCACGTAGTGTGGCTGTTGGAAAACCCTGCAGCTTCTAATGATTTCAAGCTTTGTCTGATTTAGATCTTAAGATTTGATTTACTATCAGCAGTTACGGCAAGCACAGTTTTGGGCAAACATTACAATGATATATACCAGTGGTTCCCAAACTGGGAGGCGATGACGAAGATTTTTAATTTAATTAACATTTACAGATGACGATAAAATACAATACGGGTCTGTTGATCGGGCCGACCCCCCGCAATAGCTCTGCGCCCCCACTATGGGAACCACTAATATATACAATAACATTAACACTATAGCTTTTTTATCACCACTTTATTTACAGTTGCTAGGACATCATCAGCTGAAGTAAAGCAGGTTGTAAATTGAAAAACAAACATGTTTAATCCGTTTCTCCCCTCCTTACGCCAAGCTCAGGACGTATGAGACTCTTTCTCAAGCTTTCTTCCTCTTATTGAACATCTTGTGTTTTCCAGGTGAGCAGTGGAGGCGGGGAAGCTCAAGCGGGGAGGCCTGGCGGTGAGCGAGCCGCTGTCTTCCATGGCCAGCAGCATCACCACTACCACCATCAGGCCGCGTCCTCCGCTGCCTGCACCCTGACGGAGAGCAGCCTGGCCTACCTGCCCCTGTCTGTCTGCCACACACTTTGCTCCTGCTGGCACAAGGTAGGGGGCTACTCACGTACTTATCACAGGGATGGCCCTGCTGTATGGCCTTGGGGCCTCGAGTGTGTTTGTCATGGCGTGTTATACCCCATTACATCAGCATGGTCTACCTAACAGCTCTGATATGGTGTTGCATCATAATCACCATTGAAGAAAATGTGTGGGCATGTGTAGATGATGCATGATTGACAGTTCCCTCTCTGTCCTGTTAGAATGTTGCATAACGAGGGTGGGTTGACTTCAGATATTCAGATATAAACCGAAACATCCCACTAAAAGAGGGTGGAGCAGGAGCACTGAAAACATTTAAACAGTTAGAAAAGCAAAGTTAATCCCAGGTGGTGAGAGCAGTTACAGGTCAGAACAGGAACAGGACATTTCAACTGGAGCTTGTGACAACGACTACATCACATGTTCCCATAATATAGCAAATGTCAAAGGTGCAGGCCTCACTCATCAGCCTGTGATTTGGACACTTTAATAATTGCAGAAACATGAAATGATAGTGGTCAGTCAGTGTGTTGTTAACATAAGTGGAGCTCTACTAGCACCATGATGAGGGACCCAAATAAGTAAGAGCTCTCCCGTCTCTATAACTGCATAAGTACTCTGGTAGTTGACTTAGACTCATTTCTTGGAGAAGCTCACTGCTCTCCCTGATCATTGCCCTGCATGAGAACAGCTCCAACTGTCACCAAGCCTGCATCAGCTTGCAGCTTAAACAGCCAATCAAAATTAGGCTCAGCTACACACAACAGAGCCCACCAAGGCTTATGGATGATCTACAGACCACACAAATTTCATTTTGGCCTGCAACAAACCCTGTTAAACACAACGCAACACTTGTAAAACATTTTATAGAAGTTTATTTTGCAGCCAGCAAGACCAGGCAAAGTTTGTCATTGAGGAATGAACGGTCCAACGTCCAATTTAACCCAAATCAAAGAGAAATGCACATATCCTCTGACATGGAGGTTCACCATATTTACATATTTATTTATTTTAGGTATAACACGTACATTCATTTACGTAGGTTAAGTTACACACCAATCTCAGAGATAAATGTCAACAATATTCATCTCATCGTAGACTGTCTATGGGTGCAGTTTGGTCCACATCTGGATACTTAATAAATGGATAATAAATAAAGCAGGTTAGTTATCTTATGATTTTAGTTTTTTAGTTTAGGTCAATATATTATTTGCAACTCATTCCAGTGCATTGTGTGAATGTTATTACCCATCTGTTTATTTGTCTGTCAGCAAGCTTACTTAAATCTATGAATGGATTTTTATGACCCCTGGTTGCCGTGTTGAGCATCATCTAGGGAAGAAGCCATGAGAATGTATTAGGATTATCTGGATTCAGGAATTTCTTTTTGCTGTCTGTAATATTGCAACATTTTGGCTAGAAATCAGTGAAGAGGTCTTGACAAAACAATCCGGGCCTGCACACCCTCAGGAGATCCTCCAAGAGGTGTGATCTGATCCATCATGATTATGTCTGTAACACGTGATTGATCGGTACATCGTAGGCGAAGTGCTACAGTCTCATTTCCTAAGACACAATTAACAAAAAAAGAACTTACTCAGAAGATGTGGCTGCTGATAATTATGTTTTTGTTCCTTATTACAAGGTAATATGCAGTGATTACCTCTTCCGACCTGTTCCTTCAGATGAAGATGATGTCATATTAGCAGTAGAGGATTCTCTAGTTAAAAAAGTAACTTGGCTAAAAATTGAGGAAGTCAAGTGAAGTTTATTTGTATAGCCCAATATGACAAAATAGAAATGTCACAAAGGGCTTAACAGACACACAACATCAGGAAAATTCCCGACCCAGCCCAAAGCTCTCATGGAAGACGAGGAAAAACTCCCGAGAAAACCTTAAGGATTAGGAAAAAATGAAGAAACCTGGCTGGGTGTGCAATAGGAACTTCCAGTGGGATTACAGAGGTACAGAGGGCATGCAGGGCAAAACACATAAAATAAATGGAATCTGAAATAGCATGCAGGACAGGGACGAGAGAGAGAGAGAGAGATGACGAGAAAGGTAGAGCACAGTAAAAATATGTATATAGTGAGTCTTTCTCCTCTCCGTGGTTCATGCAGATAGTTGAGGATGTTGCGGGGGGGGAGGCAGCTTAATGGAACAGACGGTGGGAGGTTAGAGGGGAGGAAGATGGGATGCCATGGAAGATGGGATGGGTAGGGGTGCAAAGTGGCAGAGGGAGCCGCAGAGTCCTGGTGGTGGAGCACCACTACATCCCTCTGGGGGGAGAAGGATGGAGAGAGAAAAATCTAGTTAGTGTACTCCATCCTCTTACTGCACGGACACTATCTGGGCCCTGAGTTTACCTGGGTTGGCTAATCACTTTCCTGCAAGTAGGAGGCCGTGCCTCCTGCCCACTTCGCAGTTATTTACTGAAAAAAGGTGCGTTTTCAAGCAGGATTTGAAAACTTCTAGAGAACCTGCTTTTTTAACGGGTTCAGGAAGTGCGTTCCAGAGCAAAGGAGCGCGGTACGAAAATGCTCTATTTCCAAAGGTCCTCTTCTTGACCTTCAGAATGACAAGCAGGCCTGCCTGCTGAGATCTTAAAGAACGTGCGGCAACGTAATTGGAAATAAGGTTAGAAAGATACACAGGAGCTAGGCCATGTAGTATCTTATAAGAAAGAAGTAAAACCTTAACATCGGCCCTGGCACTGACAGGATGCCAGCGTAGCGACGCTAGAACTGGTCGACAGGTTTTTGTTCGTATTCTTGCTGCAGTATTTTGAACAAGCTGCAGTTTCTTAAGGGCGTTCAAACCAGAGGAGAGAACATTATAGTAATCCAGTCTGGAGGTGACAAATGCATAAATTAGCGTTTCAGAACCTGCTTTGCTAGGAAACGGTTCTGGCTATATTACGGCTATGGAAATAAGCAAACTTTGTAACGTTATTAATATGGCTGCTGAAAGTTAGGTCCTCGTCTGATGTTACACCCAGGTTTTTTGCCATTGCGTTGCATTGGGTTGCTGTTATTGTTATTGTTATTGTTATTGTTATTGTTATCGTTATTGTTATTGTCAATTTTTGTATAATAGCTAACGCGTGCAGAACAAAGGGCTCGTTCATAATCTAAAAGGCAAGTCGAAAAACTTGCTTGCCTTTGTCACAGATCAGTCCCTCGATACGGAGCCAGAACTAGATTGAGCGTGTGACCACCTTTGTGGGTTGACTCTTGGATGTATTGGGAGAAGCCCACTGAGCCAATGAGGCGGGTGAAGGCTTTACAAAATGAATCGTTTCGATTCTCAAAGGGAATATTAAAGTCTCCCAGAACTATGATATTGTCGACATGAGTGACCGTGTCTGTAAGAAAAGTGGAGAATTCATCTGAGAACTTAGTATGAGGGCAGGGAGAGCGGTAGATGACCACCAAACAGACAGAGGGTTGATTTGGCTTAGAAGGTGCTGGTTAAGAATTAAAAACTCAAACGACGAAAAGAGTTAGCGCATCTCCTGTTGGCAAGGTTGAGAGACTGGTTACAAATAAAGCCTACACCACCACCACCCTTTTTGGGGTGCGTCAAGCATGAGCATGGGTGAAACAGTGGGGAGAAGCCCCGTTTAATGGCATATGGTCACATGCCCCCCGTGTGCCGCACTGAACACTACACAATCAATTTTACAGCGGGGCTCATACGGAGAGGTAGGGCGAGGAAGCACAGACTCAATGGTGTGAGTTAAACTATTGGGGGAGTCTCCAACCTCAGCAGACAAGTACCTAACAGGTTCTCTGAGAGCCTGTGACCTGGCAGGCTCTAAAGTAGTGAGTCACTTTAGTGCAAGGTTGAAAGTAGATGAGCTCCGGAAGCATCTCTCTTCAGCAAGCCAGGTTTGCCCCAGAAGGAGGCCCAGTTGTCAACATTAACTTCTTCTTCTCATAAAGTTCTGCTCCTTACAGAACTTTGCAGCCACCGGTTTAGAGAAAACAACCTACTCAACCTCTCATCGTTACCCTTTGCGGGCAAGGGGCCAGAGACAATAACTTGATGCTGACACACCTTTCTAGCTGACACACCCTAGCCAAACTTGATTCTGGGACCTCAGATTCCCTCATCCTAGTATCATTGGTGCCGACATGGATCACTACATTATCAAAGTTAGTAACACTGTGGGAGCTATGTGTATGCAAGTGTGTTTTAGCAACTGTGATAACTATAGTTGGATCTTTCCATGATAGGCTCAGAACTTTTCAATCAACCACTGTGCACATTCCCCTTCACAAGCTTTGAGATCTGTGTGTGTGTGTGTGTGTGTGTGTGTGTGTGTGTGTGTGTGTGTTTATGTATTGAAGTGATACCCGCCACCCAAGCTCAATGGCAATCTAGCTGTAAGTATTCAGAAATCCCATTTTCCTCAGCTATTTACCACCATCAACCTTTTTGGTCATAGGGTTTATCCACTTCAATCAGCGAGTGGTTTGTCAAAACTAATACTACAGAATATTGTGCAATAACAAAATGTCCAAATGTGAGCCAGACTGTTGTGTTTATGTTTTGCCACCATGTGAGCTCCCTCTGCTCCCTCTGCAAAAGCTGGAGGTTGTAGGGGATTTCCCAGTGCAGGAAAGCTGGCCAAGTCACCCGAATGTATGTAGCAACGTAGCATCGGCTAACACAAAGCAACAGAGGACGAGTAAGACACGCAGCAGGACTGATAGAGGAAGAGGGAGGGAGATAAAAAGAGCTGAGGAGAAAGAAGTCTGTTTTGTCTTCCCGTTCCTCTTCCATGCTGTCTCTCTCACACACACACTCCTAGCTTCACACGACAGCAGGCAGGCACAGTGTTCAAACATGTGTGAGCAGTGAAGGGAAAGTACCCAGCTCAGAGAGGAGCGTTTGTATTTAGTGTTTTGTTGCCCTTGGCTCCTGCTTAGTGCAGGTCAGCACATTTCTCTATGCTGAAATCAACCCTCTGTGGTGTGTGTGTGGGTGTGTATGTGGCTGTGTGTGTGTGTGTGTGTGTGTGTCTGTGTGTGTGGCTCCAGTGAATCCCCAGGAAGTTATAAATGCTCTCTCTCTCTCTCTCTCTCTCTCTCTCTCTCTCTCTCTCTCTCTCTCTCTCTCTCTCTCTCTCTCCTTCCCTGCTCCTGAGGTAACTACAGGGTTTCAGTGTAAACCAGAGCAGTTGCATATATTATCTGAAGTGGAGGAGCTTTTAGTCACACTTATTATCGCCTGAAATGTTTGCCTTCACTGTTTTATATATCTTCTGCTGTAGCAGAAGAATGAAAAAGGCGACACCTAAACGTAACACATTGCCTAAGAATGAATTAACTCTGGTTGGGAAAGTCCTTCAAGTTCTTCCTAGGAAAGGACGCTGTCCACTTTCACGTGATTACTAACGCATCCATGTGGATGTGATTTTATGAATCATCGTATTTTGAAAGGAATGAATTCAAATTTGTTTTCAAACAAAGGAGCAAGACAGTGTAAGTGTCAGACAATTTAGTACTTTGTACTAAATTTACTAAAACTGTACTAAAATGTAGTACTTTGTACTAAATTGTACTGAAGTACAGTATCAGAGTAAATGTAATTATTTACTACCTCCTCCTCCGTCATGTATGAAGACTTGGCGCTGCACTGGCCGGTGAAGACTCTTCTTCTGTCTTCAGCTTTTAAGTGAATCAGATGATTTTAACACAAAACAGCTGCAGGTTGAGTCACTCCAGAAGAAAAACACTTTTTCAGTGAAGGAACAACCAAAGTGCAGTTTCATAGAAAAATACGAGTATAAAAGAACGGCCTCATCTGCAGGCTTGTGCAGATGCGTATAATCACCCTATTACATTACAACTTAATATATAGTAGTAACTGGTGCTGTAACTGTAGTCGCTCCTCTCCCTACTCTACAGTCTACACACAGAGGAGGAGCCCACAGGTTGGCCCAGTAACATGAGGATGTGGCAGTAGCATGTTCCTAATTGGAATCAGATCTACTTTGTTTGTTTGTGTGTGTGTGTGTGTGTGTGTGTGTGTGTGTGTGTGTGTGTGTGAGAGAGAGAGAGAGAGAGGGAGGAGAGAGAGAGAGAGAGAGAGAGAGAGAGAGAGAGAGAGAGAGAGAGAGAGAGAGAGAGAGAGAGAGAGAGCGAGCATGTGTGTATACAACGCTTGTGCACACTGTGACTCAAAGGTTGGAGAAACTTTTGGTTAACCCTCAGAACTCTTTATCAACTGTCCAAACCATAGACAAGGCATCAAAAATCTCATTAATCGATCACAGAGCAAGTATGAAGGATTCAAACTAAGCTGATGCTTTACTTTTTAATGTTCCAAAATCAGTGTTTATTTTCCTGAATTTTGTCTTGTTTCGTGGACTTCATGGGGTTAATGGGTTTTTGGATACACAGACGCTGACTGGGACAAACTGAAGCGTTTCTGTGTCGAGTTCTGTGTTCATGCTTGCACTTTTCCTCTCACCTCCATTGGGACCTGGACTGGAAACTGTAAATTGCCTGTAGGTGTGAATGAGTTTGTCTGTGTCCTCAGTCCTGTAAGCCTGAACCTGGTCTCTTCCTGGGAGACGCTCCAGCCCCCGTGACCCTGAAGAGGATCAGATATTAAAAGAACAGGACATTATCAAAACCATTTTAACAATCAAACAATCAAACAATAAACCTTTTGGATTTTGGCCCCTCAAATTTGTGAAGATGAGTCACAGTCAGTTTGTCCATATGTAGAATTCAGGAAGCTCTGTTAGCTTTCAGAGTGCAGATGCTCATAGCAGTTTCAAAGAGATTCTTCATATGGAAACATTTAAACGCGACAAGCAATTACTTTATTTTTCCACATATTTCTGTATTTTTAAATATCAAGACTGAGATGGCACAATGTCATTCAAACAATCTAAAGTCTGCCACTGTACAAGAAGAGGCACCCAGACTTTACACAGGTAACATATAGACAGAGTGCGGAATGACATTATCTCTGAGGGGGACGGAGCCTAACACTGACAGAAGGAAGGCCAACAATTCCCAATTCCTGGACAAGATTGATAGATCTTGTCACTGATGTTGTTTTAAACTCAACTTGACATGATTTACCCCCCAACAATTACCTGAACTGTGAACTGTGATTGTGTGTGTGTGTGTGTGTGTGTGTGTGTGTGTGTGTGTGTGTGTGTGTGTGTGTGTGTGTGTGTGTGTGTGTGTGTGTGTGTGTGTGTGTGTGTGTCTTCAAATTGCACAATCCTAAGGTCAATGAAACCCGACGATTGATCGATTCTATCTGGGCTGTATGTTGAGCCATGCCAACTTGTCTCCATGTTTGCTCCCACATACAGTGTGTGCAAACAGGAGCGCCTGTATCTGTTGTGTGTAATTATCCTTAACCTTTGACCTGTGGCGTTTTCTAACTGATCTTTCAGAGCCAGGCCAGGGAGGGCGGCGCCGGGTCAGGGCTGAGCTCAGGGGTCACGGCGGCAAGAGGAGAGCAAGCAGTCGGCCAAGAGCTCGCCCCTCGTCACCCAGACATCCCTCCTCCTCCTCCTCCTCCTCCTCCTCCTCCACCTCCTCCCCCTCCTTCTCCCTCAGGGCAAGGCCAGGATGCAACAGCGACAACTAAGAACCATCAGGGGAAAGCAGGAAAGGGTGAGTTATTTGAGAAAGCAAATGCAGCCATAACAGAAGTCCTTATTTACCAATAATATCTCGAAAACGATATTTCTGTCAGATCATCTGTGTGTGTGTGTGTGTGTGTGTGTGTGTGTGTGTGTGTGTGTGTGTGTGTGTGTGTGTGTGTGTGTGTGTGTGTGTGATACTATACGTCCACTTAAACCCAGCGGAACAAGGTGCTGGCACCTTTAAACACTAAAACGAAGCTTGAAGAATTCACCCCAGGCCCGTCTGTGTTTTGTGTGTGTGTGTGTGTGTGTGTGTGTGTGTGTACGCTGCTGCATTGAATGTAACTTAAGGATGCATATGGTTTCAGGTTCAGGGTGATTCAACAGGCCAGCAACTTTATATAGTCATCATACTACAATACGCATAATCCTCATTTTTCTCATATAAACACACACATTCAGTTTGGGGATAAATGCAGATGTGTTTCAAAGCTGTCAGAGTTCAGATAATAGAGATACTTGTGTTTCAAACATAACAGCAGGGTGAATCCATCCGGAATATACTTTTTTTCCGTCAGCTTGCGTGCAGCGCAGCGTGCAGGTTGATGCACAGATCTCCTGTCAGGAAATACACTGTGTTTATAAATTAACGTAGACAACCAGGAATTGTGGAGATTGTGGCAACAGTCCCAGAATGCATAACACACAGTAAAACTTTCAGGGTAAGAAAGCTACAGACAGAATTTTCAGTAAAATTGCGAAAAGTGTCATTCCTGTGGGCAGTCAGTGTTATTTAAAGATCTATACCTGTGTCCTTAAAGGGGCCAGTCTGCCTGCCCGGTATTGTCTTGGCCTCTGTGCCCTTGTCTGTAACACAATACTTAACTATTTCACTACCTCATGGTCATACGGCATAGCTGTCAGCAGCATGAAGCACACACATGCACACACCCACACCCACACCCACAAACATAAAGTTGGCCTCAGCGTGTAGAATGCGTAAAACACAGTTTCTCATAGACACACATTTAAGCTTTCATATTGTTCACCCGTGTGTGTTTGTGTGTTTATAGCAATGCCTGCTTGTGTGCTGCTTTGAATTTGTGTCGTGTGGATAAAGACACACTTATCATTATATTATCACTGCACACAACACACAGGAGATAACAGTGAATCTGTGACACTATCTTATGGAAACACACTTATTTAACTTAAGCAAGGGTGTGTGCTTGCAAACGTGCTTGTGTGTGTGTAGTAGCCTTCCACAGCTGTTCCCCAGTGTGCAAGATAAGGTGCTGAGGGATGTGTGTGCATCACAGATCTTTTCAGTCCCCCTCTCTCTCTCTCCCTTAATCCTGCATTTACTCCTTTATGTCTCCTCCTTCGCTCATGTTTTCTCCTCCCGTTTCTTGTCCTTGCACGCCTGATGTACTTGTGAATAGAGTCTAATCTACACACACACACATACACACATGCACAAACACATCTCTATTTATCGTTTCCACCACTTAAACTCACTCCCACCCTCAGTGTACTGGCGTGGGCTTAATGACAGTGGAGTTGTCCTAACCTGTCTTTGGCTGCATCCAGACAGAGAAATATGCACATATGCAAGCAAACACACATGCATGCATGCACATGCTGAAACCAGGACAAGTGATCGTGTTTCAAATGATAATGTATAAGTACACCGAGTTCAAGCTCAATAATCATAATATTGGAAATATAAAAATATGGCTCAGATGTCATTTCACAAGTGTCGAACCACGAGAGGTAAACTTTGGAGCTGGATGATTACCCAGAGGCCTTCAGGCGCATCACTCTGAGTAACTTTAGACTGTGTGTTCACAGCAATGCAGACAGCTGGAGGACAGAATGCAGGTGGGATAGGTGTCAACAGAGAATCAGAGCAGGTTAAAGACCACATGAAATGGTTGAGTTACATGCACATATAGGACAGCGCTGCTGTCCAGATGGGAAATCAGAGTGAATATTTGCCTCATCTGATAGCCAGCCATTGGTCAAAGCAAGCAGTCAGGCAGCAGTTGGATTTCTAGTCTATTTGAACAGAGTTAACAGAAACAGCTGTTGCACTTCTGAGCGGCATGAATATTTGCTTATCTTTGCTTTGTGTGTGGAGATGCTGGTAACAAGTAGTATGGAACATTTTTCATCCGTGTTTTGAGAAACAATCAAGCAAAATATGTGGGGAAATAATAATAATAATAATATAATAATAATAATAAAAAGCAAAATAGACTGAAGACCAGCATGATGGCTTCTTTAATTCCTTTAAAAGCAAAGTTGTCTGTACAACTGAACAGTGGCAGCATAGATTTGAAAGCCTTTATAATTCATGTGACAATGATTAAAAAAAGATTTACTCATAGATGAGCAGATCTGTACTGCGGCTCACCTAAAGACCTGCTGTCCAATTATCCAGCCTGTGTGTTCAAAGAGGGGTCAAAGCTTCAGTATGTAACTTTCCAAAATTTCCAAAAAAGTTTTTTTTTTTTAAATGAATTTGCTCAAATCCTTATGATATCCTGATGTGAATCCGTACACTGAGTGAGCTGAGTGAGTGAACAACAAGCCATACATCTTTCTTTCGTTTTTAACATCATGTTAACACCATAATCAGGTGAAATCTACATTAATCAACTCTGAGTACTCACATTCCATGAATGTAAATCATTTTAATCAAGGATGGAAACAATCCAGGCATTCAGCCAGGATTCATGAGGGGTAACCTGCCATACTTCCCTTCATAAATCAATACAGCAACTACTCATGTACAGGATATTCATTCATGTGTACCTGTTACTCTGCATGTTTGCCTTAATAACACTACAGACAAAAGTACATGTACATGGAACAATATTGTATATCGTAGCTATCCATTACACTGTACACAGATAATGTCGAATAAATAGATAACGTCGCAGATTGTTTATAAAGTATGACACAGAAGGCTTGAACACAATAATGAACAAATCCCTGAACAAACAGAATTGCTTCAAATACACACACGTTCTAGCGCAAGTAGTGTTGTCTGTGAAGTGATTAATCATCTGCCTGACAAGCCTTCTTTCCTGCAGTGGTGATTGAGAGGGTCGTGCTGAGAGGAACTACACTCAAAGCTGAAGACAACAGTGACTATATGTTTCAGGTGATTTCCATTAAAACACACACACACACACACACACACACACACACACGCGCACAAATATATACGCTATAGTGTGTCTACCAATCATCCATTCACCCCCCTTATTTACCCTTAATGTTACGATTTCTTTGCACCTGTTCCACTCTTCCTCTTCATCAACGTCAACATCCCTTTAAAAATGTGTCTTTTCCAGGTCAGCTGGTCAGACGGCTTTGTGTCTTCTGTTGTCCGCACACAGCAGGAAGTGATGGAGCTGCTGTCTCAGGTCAGGGCCGCCGCTGACATACCATAGCAGTCACAGTGCTCTTAGTCTGTAGTTACATTCACAGCATGTTTCAAAGGGCTCACGATCAGATCTGATTCCTCCTTGGTCCATGGATGAATATAATGTAAAATAAATAAATAACTTTCTTGCATGGGCTGTCACAGTCTACATTTCAGTTGCAGGGCCCCATTTACAGATAGTCACAAATCTCCATTCAAAACAACTTTCTTAAAAAGAGGCAGATTGTTTCCCATAAGGTCCAGCTGTTCGGATCACATTCACACCTGCCAGCTGTGACTGGGATCTGAACACAATGTGATTCAGATCGTTACATGTCTGGCAGGTCAGATTACATTCCATGCATTCACATCTTGAATTAACGTGGGTTCTTCCTTGTTTCGATGCAGATCACAGTTTAATGTGAAGTGTAAGCAGAGCAAATGTCAGCAGGGCTATTTATATTACAGATTTTTGATAAGGGCGATAATGAAGGGAATTACAAGCCTATATGAGTATGAATCAATGACTTTGAATTTTGATAAATTCTTAATCTCATTGGCAGCTTTAACAAACCTCAAATAACAGATTGCTCGTAGGTTGTTGGTTTTCTGGCGACGTTAATCCACTAGAAAGACATTTTACTCCTACTTCATCATTTAAATTGCAAAATGTAAAACATTATACTTTATACGTTAGTGTGTTTATTGTAAATATTAAAAGATACAGATATTCAGATGAAGAACATTATTCAGTTTGGGTGAAAACTGAAGGTTGTTTGCATTATCTAGGTTCCCTGTTGTTACATCAAATCTGTTCCTTTTCAAAATCTGTGAAAATGTTTCTGTGGAAATCAGAGCAACATAATGAGCTTTAAGTACAGTCCAAAATTCTTGTTTACAGTCAGGTTATAGTGGAAGATACATTTGGGTATCATCAGCATAACCATGAATGGGAAGTGGTCGTCTTAATGTAATGTTCACTTGTCTCTTAGCTATCACAGATGTTTCCTGATGAAGGACTGGAAAGGTTCCTCCCTCAGTCCCTGGAGCTGGATGCCAGGTGTGTGTCCATCTGATTATGAGACATACATGCTGTGTCTCACTCAGAAGAATAATAGATCATTATGAAATTGTGTAGTTTCTATTATACATACAGTACATAGTATATTGCATTTAGATGGTGGTTCCCTTTGGTCTTATCTGTCCCGATCCCGACCTGTCCCTCTCTGTCTATCTGAACAGGTGTCTCTCGTCTTTGCCCAGCCATGTCCTCCAGAGCCAAAGTCTCCAACTGTTCTTCACCTCCATCAGGCCTCGCTCACCCAACTGTCTTCCTTCTCTCCCTTCACTGCCCTCCCCCCCTCTCATGGCTCCTGTCGCTCCAGCATGCCCACTGCCCTCCAGCTCCAGTAAGCTGTTATTCCCTTTTCAGACTGGATGTTGAATTTTGTTCATATTTCCTGAATACTACAGAAAGGAGTGCTACTTTTTGCCAGTTTTATGTCAATTTTGTGTTATTTATTAAAGGCAAACTGCAGAGAAATAGGAGAGAAACACAGAATAAGCAACAGTTTTGGACTCCTGATCATGTTGAGAGTTTCTAAAGGAGCAGCAGGGGTTTTAACACAGACATTTCCTATTCTTAGATGCAAGGAAAGGAGGCTGCTAAAAAAACAGGCAAGGAGGACAAGATGAAAGATTCCTCCTCTGGGTTTTGGGGCTTGGAGGTGATACAGAGAAAGAGAAGAAAAAGATGGTGGAAAGGACGAGGCCTTCAGTGTGGGTCTTGGGTAGTGCGGGGGGGGGGGGGGGGGGGGGGGGGGGGGTCTAGGTGAGGAGGGTGAGACTGTAGGTACAAGTTTCATTTGGGCTTTGGAGGTCTACGGGTGAATGGAAGGGGGGTTATTTTGGTCTGCTGTGGGAATTCAGAGTGCCATGTTTGTCTTGGGAAGCTTAGAGTGAGGTGACCTCATGTTGATGATTGTGTGTGCGTGCGCGTGCATGCTTGAGTGTGTGTGTGTGACTTCATCCAGGAGAGTATTTATAGCTGCCAATGCAGTGAGTGTATCCATGTGTGCCCGAATGTTTTTCAATGGTGTGTGTGTGTGTGTGTGTGTGTGTGTGTGTGTGTGTGTGTGTGTGTGTGTGTGTGTGTGTGTGTGTGTGCGTGCGCGCGTGTGCGTGTGTGTGAGAGAGAGAGAGAGAAGCCAGACTAATATCACTGTTTCTGTGCTCTAATGTGCTGCCACAAACACCCAGACCTCTGCCCTCCAGAGGGATTTATCACAGCCAATTTCTTCATAAGTCAGAACACAAGGCTGCAGTGGGACATTTATTACTTCACAGGCCATTTCATGTGTGCATAAATTCTTTTTATGGATTGATTCAAACACATACAGAAGATACAATATCCAGTAACTGCAGGCCCAGTGAAAGGATAGGATAGGACTCAGTAAAGAAAGGTTGTGGGTTGAATTCCTCTCTTCTTGACACGTGGTCGTCTTCAGTAGTGAGCTCTAGTACTGAATGTGCTGGAGAGCATTTGTTACTGGCTGATCCCTGATGTCTCTGAGTAGCAACACTTTACTGACAATATACTGTATTGTAAACATTGTAGCTGTGAAATTATGATATTGGTGATGCAGTTTATTTGAAAAATAGTAATTGAGATGAAGATTTTGAATTTGTTTTTGTTTTTATTCTCTTATACAGATATTGGATGTGTGTTGCAGTACAGAGGAGCCAGCAGGTCGGTTTTCTCTCTCTCTCTCTCTCTCTCTCTCTCTCTCTCTCTCTCTCTCTCTCTCTCTCTCACACACACAAACCCAGTCTCTGACGTGCTCCCTCTCCTCTCTCAGGGCAGTCTACAGAGTAGCAAGTGTCCAGCCTGTTGTGAGCGTCCAGAGCTCCGTCCTGACTCCCTCCCCTCCTCACCTCTCCTCCCTCCCGGCTCCTTTCCCTCCACCTCTACCTCCGTCCGGTCCTCCTCCTCCTCCTCCTCCTCTTCCTCCCCCTCCTCCTCCTCCTCCTCCCCCTCCTCCTCAGCACTCTCCCCAGCTGTCCTCTCTTCCACCTGCTCTAGCAGCCCCTTCCGCCCAGGGATCCTCCCTGTCTGCTGGAGGTGACGCTCCGTCCCAGCAGCACCCTCAGAACCAGCCCAGTTCTCTGCTGTCCCGGTCGTACTCCCAGACCCAGCAGCATTTACAGCACCACCTCCAGCCGCAAACCAGTTGTCAGCCCAATACAAAGCCCCCGTCTCTGTCGCAGCCCCAGCACCTATCCCATTCCCAGTCAACCTCCCACTCACATTCCCAGGCACATTCCCAGTCCCTCTCGTACGCCCAGTCTTATTCCCAATCCCACACCCTGCCACCATCCCCGACCCTGGCCAACAGCCATGAGCAAAACGGCATCCTGGACTGGCTCCGTAGGCTTCGGCTCCATAAGTATTACCCCGTCTTCAAACAGCTCACCATGGAGGAGGTGAGTGCCAGGTTTCATTTCCTGTAGAATGTCAGAACAGGAAATAACAGGACAGGAAGAGTCAATGTCTCAATTAGTCAATAATTTCACAATAAAGGCATATTTACACTATTAAGCCTGTATGTCTTTGTTGTCTTATATATGTTTATCTTTATTTCTATTTATTTGCTATAAAAACAACTGTCAGTTATCAATTATCAACCTCTTTCTACATATTATTCACAGTTTTTAGCACTAACAGAGGAGGACCTGAACAAATACGACTTGACCCAAGGAGCCAAGAAGAAACTCAAGACACAACTAGAGCTACAAAAGTGAGTAGAGCTCTTTGTTCATACCACTCATCCAGTTTTTGTCAAAGTTTGTGTGTGAAACTTTGTACACACTGTAAACAAATTGCGTGATGTATCATCATTTTCTGGCTAATCGTGGACACGATGAAAAAAACATCTTAGTGTAATGATGCTGTGCCCTGGTAAGGGACGACCAACATCCCAAACCCATCTGAGTCTCATTAAACTCAAATAAAGAATTGAAATCGCACGAGGCTGTACATGATAATTACATTTCGGCAACATGGGCCCAAACAAGGAGGGGCTGCTTGTGTATGCCTCCGCTAATGCTCTTGCTGGCAATCGTTCTTTGACCTTTTAAGGACCTGACTTCAATCTAGAACACACTTGACATTGTTGGGTCCATGTGGGACAGTTGACAGACTGGGTCAGGACTTGTCTCTGAACGACTTGGACTTAATGTGTGTCAGTGATGGATATGAGCTGGGGTTTAGTCCCTAATCAGAATAGTTTGTCTGGGAAATCAGAGCTCATGTTGTGTAATCTAGAGAGTTAATCCATCCATAATCTTATGTGATACTTCTTATAATTTACAACAGCAGCGTCTCACCTAGAAAAAACCCCAGAAAGAACAATAGCAGGGAGCATAATGAGCTGGTTATGATGTCATTAGAGCATATGCAGTGATTAGAACACTGGTCCTCCCGTTGCCATTTCAGCAGCAGTTAGACTAAGAAGTAACATTTGAGGGTTCTGTAGGTCTGGGGCACATGGAGGTTTACTGAGGCGTTGCCATATTAACCATTAACAGACAAACTGATCAGCACGGCTGATTCCATGAGTGAATGCAGAACAGTAATGGTCCATACAGCATCAATGGTTAACCAGCTATAGCTGAGCTGGAGGAGATAAGATGTACTTTTAAGGAGATAAGTGACAGAGACTCATGCAAAAACATACCTGCACCATAACACACCATCATGCTCGGACTCTTAAATACACGCACGCACGCACGCACGCACGCACGCACGCACGCACGCACGCACGCACGCACGCACGCACGCACGCACGCACGCACGCACGCACGCACGCACGCACGCACGCACGCACGCACGCACGCACGCACGCACGCACGCACACCTGCATTCCTGACATGTGAACCTCCTTATTATCTCTTCATCGGGTTTCCATTCCTAGTATCAACACACTGCCATTAGCCTGGTGACAGTGTGAGTGTGTGTATGTATGCACATGCTTAAACAAGACACAGAAATGGAAAGTTCCTTCAGTGGTTATCCATGTGAGCGGCAGGCAGATGTGTGTGTGTGAAGCAGCAGCTGGAACTTTAACAAAGCTGTAGAGTAGACAATGTCTCCCTCTGGTGTTAAGACGGTAACAGCAGCGTGTGTGTGTGTGTCCAGCAGGGAGATAAAGATGGAGAAGCGGTCCTGTAGCGGCATTGCAAGAGTAACACCCTCCAGTCACATGGGCCCCTTGACACACTCTACATCTGCTGCAGGTACTGTAGCTCACACACTCTTGTTGATTCTGATGCTGACTGTGGGTTGGTTAGACGTAAGAAAGCAATAAGTGTGCATGTAAATGTTGTGCAGGAGAGCTGCGAGTGGAGGTGGATGCTGTGCAGCATCTTCACTCCGTCCCCAGAGACAGCAGCTCGTCCTCCGGCTACTCCAGCTCCTCCTGCTCCCCCAGGACACCTCTCAACCGTGACTCCGCCTTCGACAGGGCCAGAGACATTCACAGGCGTAAGTCTTCATAAGGGACAGTGAGCATGAAAGAGACAAACGTAGGAGTGTGTAAGTGAGGGTGTTTCTTTCTGCATTCTGTCTCAGGTGTGTCCGGTCCAGATACAGCAGGAGTGGGATCGGAGAAGGACAGATCTTGTGTGGTTCTCCTGAACTCCGGCTGTCAGACGGGATCAAGTCGCCCCACTGCCCAGGTCCTCCCTGTCCAGACCGATCCAGCTCCTCCTCTTCCATCCTCCTGCTCCTCCCACCTCCCATTCAGCCTCCTGCCGTCCTCCCATCACCCCCAGGCCAGCTACCCTCAGACACTGCTATCTCCGGTCTCCAACCTGACGCGCATCTTGACCTCGCCACGCAAGCCCAGGCCTCCTCCGCTTTGCACAGAGGACAGACCCAAGCCGCTGGGCTCGGGCCTGCCTGCAGCTGGAGGGTGCTTTGGGATCCGTATGGGGATGGGCGTCAGGGTGGAGAACGTGTTCTCTGGGATGAAGAGTGTGGATGGCTCCTGCCAGCTGCAGGACTCTGGGGTCTGCCGTGGCCTTGCAGTAGGCGCTGGGGGTCTCATGGTAGAGACCAGTTCTGCTTTGACCTCTACCTCCAACAGCCTCCACCATGTGTCCCACCCCCCTCTCCACTTCCACCTCTCCTCCTCTTCATCGCCCTCTCCATCTGGATACTACTCCTATCCACCTACCCCGTCTTCCTCCTCCCCCTCCTTCTCTTCTTTCTCCTCTTCCTGTCCAACCACAAAATCGGGTTCCCATTCTGTGAACTCTAGTAGTGGAGGAAGCTTTGTTTCCATGGAAACTGCAAACAGTGTTCCCGTGGCTGCAGTGCCGGGGAACACATATTGTCCGCCCCAACCTACCTCCAGTCCCTCCTCCTCGTCAGCCTCTTCTCTGGATTGCCCAGCTGTCAATCAGAATGCGGGTCAGACATCTTCCATGTGCGTTTGCAGCTCCTGTGGTTGCCGGGGGAACTGCGGTGCCTATGGGGCGTTGCCTGGATATGCAGCAGCTGGCTACCTGCAGCCATTCACAGCCGGGCCCTCCCTGTTCACCCTGGGCCCTCTGCTCCACCTCAGCCCCTTGATCGCTTCGTCCACTGGTGGAGGAAACGGACCGGCGCAGTTTTCGTACCCGATGATGGCGCCTCCGCCCCTCTACCACCACGGCCCCGCGTCACACGACCAGCCGCAGAGCTTCGGCTTCTACCACCCGCACGGCTTGTTGGGAAACGGAGGCCAGAAACGGGCAATGGGTAATCTGTCCTGTTATAACTGTGGAGGCAACGGGCACCGAGCAGAGGACTGCAAGCAGCCACCCATGGACTCAGCACAGCAAGGTCAAATGACACATGTGAAACTGTTTAGTGAAAACAACACAATTATATTAAACTCCCACTGTCACAAAAATGATCTAAATAATCTTCAGCACCATCAAGTTGTCTCTCTTTTCTGTTTCACAGGGACATTTCGGCTGAAGTACACGCCTCACTCTGACAGTAAGGACTCGGGGGACTGACCAGGACAAACACCGGTGGGATTTGAACTGTCAGACTCCTGATCAAGTACTTTAAAGGAAAGACTACTGGCCTTTTGGAGCAAACACAGCACCATCAGTTTGTGAGGGACTCTAGCCAGGTCTATGTTTGTCAATTCCTTTAGGGCAGTGGTTCCCAAACTTTTTCTGCAGCCCCCCCCCCCCACACACACACACTTCTGGCCAGAGAAGCACTTTTCTCCTCAGTGATGTTTTTTGCTCCACCCATGTTCCGGCAAGAAGGTGGGCAGAAGAACAGGGAAAGACTACGTCACCTACAGGCTGGAGATGGGTCCAATCCTACAAACACTCAAAAATGTTGAGGATCAGTTCTGGTTCCGGTTCATCCGTAGGTTTATGCAGCTTGAGTCACAGTAAACAGATGGAGAAGTCTTTCATTTATTAGGGAGTGATTTGGAGGGAGATATTGGCAGCAAAATGAGCTTTGCACTAGTCATATAAACATAAATATCTCCACCTTCCCTCTGATATATGGACAGAAAAAGCAGAACATCTCCTTCATCTTCACTCTTTATCTCTAAATAAACTTCCCCCACTGTTAAATCATCCCTCTGATCAGTTCTCAGCCTCTTTCACCATGAATCTGATAATTCGTGACTATCTCCCGCCCCTTACTGGCACTGATGACACTTTGTTAGTCAGAACACAAAGTGTAATTGTGGCCGTAAAATGTACAGATAATTATGTCTGTTTTGTTTATTGCACCCACAACAAACTGATTCTTTCTACTTTGGTCCCCCATGACTACAAGGAGTTTGAGAACCACTGCTTTAGACAGAGATATTCAGACTGCCTGCCATGTTTGCCAAAGGTAGTGAGAATTAGAGTATTTTGATAGTTACTTTGACAAATAGGAAGTTTGATGTGTAATAAGTAAAACTTGTTGCTTTTTTTATGTTTATCAGATTACTACAGTGAGGTTTGGACTCTACGTAGTGGTTTGAAAATGTTTTGTCATGTGTAAGACTTTAAGCAAGCTGCTGGGCAGGACCCAGAGCTGTGAAGACTTGAGGACAGCTGGTCCTTCAGAATAAACTCTTATTGGTTCCCCTGGAGGGAGCAGCACAGGGACATGGACGATTATTTAAAAAGTGAAATATTAAACATAGCTTTACAATCATACATTACATCTGTTGTTTAAGGTGAGCATATGCACAAACATGTGCTTTTGTATTAGAATTTCAAAGGTTTTCTTTGAAGCATCAGGCTCTGAATCCATCAGCCAAACATGACAGTGGATGTACGATCATTACTTTGGTTTTACAGCAAACTAATGACTTCGATTTTCTGCTACCAAAGAGTTCATTCTTCTTTGTGTTTTTGACATTTGTATGGTATTTTGGGGTTTTGTCCTTTATTACTTTGGCTTGTGGCCCAAGCTGGACAGTCTGACCCCGTTACAATCACTACCAAGCCAGCGTGCATGTTGTGAAAAATACCTTCGAAATGTTTGTGAGCAAATACAATTACTCATTCACTCGGTGATTCTTAGGTCAGACTTTATATTGTTCCCACAATGTGTTTTGTATTTTGCATCAGAATGTCGAGGGAAAAAAACATGTTTGCATTATAAAATATTTTCAGATTTTGCCTTTCAGCACTTGTGTGTAAGTGTGATTGTTATCTCGTGTTTGAATTATCCGGCAACAGCGTACAGAAAACTACACACACATTCTTTATTCTCTTTTTATTGTTTATAAAATACTGACATAAATACATAAGAGGAGGCTGTGTGATATTGCTGTGTGTGTATGTGAGTGTGAAACAGAGGGGCAGGCAGAAACGTCACGGAAACAAAAGCTCCGCCCCTCTGTTACAAACACACGGTGGTTTGTACAAGTTGGGAAGAAGTTTGTGTCTGTGTGCTTCATCTAGAAGCAAGAATAGACACACTTACATGATGCAACGAAGAGAATGAAATATAAAGAAACCAAAACGATAAAACGGCTGCGGTACAAAAGCAGCAAGGGTTGGAAGGACATGTGGAGCATCTATCATACGGGATGTTCTAAAGGTGTCTTCCTGCCCAACGTGGACTTTACAAACGTTATCTGATCAATAAACAAAACACCCCCCTTTCCCCGATGCCCTTCATCACCTTAATGATTACTTGTGACAAAGGAAGTGGTTGGGATCTATTCCCACATGCAAAAGCACCCAAGCTCCCTGTAATGTGCAAACTCTCTCACTGGATCACCCATTTTCTTTTTAAAGTCAGACTGTGATTATCTTCTGTACAATCAAGGCGTTCACAAACTACAATCACCCCATTCAGAAGCAAAGCTGTTTCTCCAACATCGTATATCTATAGTGACAATGTCTGAAACTACAAAACAGGCGGGGAGGATAAAAACATGTAACACATAAAGAGAGAATGTGATGAGACGACGTGGCAACTGATCGACAAGCAACCTTTGGCCTCTGAGAGCCCGTTTAGGTTCAACGCTAATGAAACCATGCGGCACAGGCGTTCATCTGATCCATCCAAAATCAGTGTTTTTGAAGTATCTCTGGCAAAGGTTGCCATGGATGTCAAGAAATCCTACATAAGTTTCAGTTACAATAAAAAGCTACAAAGAAAAAAATGTCAAAAAAACCTAATGTAATCCGTAAAAACTCTCCTCTAATGTCTCTTGTCTTGTCTTTCTTCAGGACCTTCGTCTCCAAGAACCATCTTGGAATGAAGGTTGGCTTTGTTCACTTGCTGATGTATATATATGGTTAAGCGGCGCTGCTACTGCCACACCGCTATTATAGAATATACACTACCTGAAATGTGTATATACAATAACATCATAACAGCCTACGAGACGAGTGAGTCGACAACAACAACAACACAGAAACTAAACTCAAGTCAACAACTTGGTATGTTGCCGTAACTCACCAGAGACTCAATAAGGAAGCAGTACACTAAAGACTCTTGGCCTGAGACGGAGTCAGATTTGGGGATTTGCCCTCTTGACCTCTGTTCTGTCAAACCTTGTGGCTTTACACAGGAAAAAATTATACGAAAACAGTTATTCCACTCGCTGAACCTGAACAAGTGATCTGAATTTGGAGAGGGGCGGAAATTAACAGAAACAATGAAGGGGTGGAGCTTAAAACTACCATTGTCCAAGAGGGAAAAGAGGGAACGCCGTTCACTTGGCCGTCGCGTCAGTGCCAAAGGTCTCCTGGGAGGCGTATACCATGTAGAGGAAGCCATCCTGGTCGCGTTCGCGCTCGTACACCTCTAAGATAGCAGATGAAACCGAAACCATACTGTGACCGTTGACCAGCAGGAAGAAGGCCTGGTTGGAGTTCAGCTGGAGGCGCCTCCTGGTGGAGAAGACGTGGCAGAGTGAGGAGGAGAGGAGAGGAGAGGAGAGGAGAGGAGCGACTATGGGTGAAACAAACACACACCTGATGATCTTGATGAGTTCGCTCATGTTGACGTGGTCCGGCACCAGGAACTTAGTCTTGTCCAGGATGGGGAGCTGTTTTTCTCCTTTATACCTCTCAATGATCACCTACAGGACACACACACACACACACTTATGAATGATCTGTCAGGCCAGCATCCATGATCAAGCACAAGATGTTACATGTTAGCTTGTCAAACTCAGGCGTCAGCTGTTAGTTTCCATCACCGAAAACCTTCTCCTTGCCTTGCCTGCCCTCTGGTGGCAGTAATGTGAACAGTGAAAGTGACTAATCTCTCTCTAATTTCCACCTCTGGCACTCCACTCTGGTTGATTTGTCTTAATAAAACACAGCAGTTAAGTGTGAGTAAGTAAAGTAGTAAGAGTGTGTATGTGTGTTGGGCGGTATTCTTAAAATGAGAACAAGAGTTTGCTTGAGACAGCAGATGGAAAGCAGTGGTGACACTATCTCAAAATGACAAAGCGAGCGTGTGAAATAGGAGGTAGGTGTGTGTGTGTGTGTGTGTGTGGGAGCGCTCCTTGGTGGTTGTCAAGTGCCAATAGAAACTAAATCAAAACAGACTACTGTGGTTATTATACAAGAATGGGACAACTGCCAGAAACAGGTCTGACGAGATCGTGAGACGATTCAAACATCAGACAGTAAGAGCAGGAAGTGTGTGGTCAGCCGGCGCTCCATCTTGTCTTCTTCTTCTTACTTATTTAGGCTCTTATTTCATTTTAATGCCCTTTATTGTTTTGCACTATCCACTTTGCAGCTGTAACAATGTGAATTTCCCTGTTGTGGGACGAATAAAGGATTAACTTATCTTCTTCCTGGCTGATGCTGATGCTTCTGCACATCTAAATACGACTTGAGACAACTTTTTTTTCAGCGTGGTTTGAAACTATGACATGGTTTGGTTAGTCAACGTGCGGCTTCCACTTACTGGAATCTTGTTGGGGTGCTGCTCACGGATCAGTCTCACATCTTCTACTCTCTGTTCTGTGGGGCAGAAAGACAGACAGGTTAACAGACATGTGCTAGCAGACAGGCAGATGAGCAGGCAAACAAACAGGCGAACAAGTTCACAGACAATGACACAAACACACAATAAGCTAAAGAAATAGGAAATTTGCTGCTCATAATGAGATTTGGGATAAAGGATTTTTGATTGGGAACTGATTACATTTTCCTTTTACAAGAAAAATGAACACAGATGACATGCTGGGTTACTTTTATTTTTGTTGTATATTTTCATTGAAGCAAGCACAGAAAGAGGGGGGAAAGGAGAGAGAGATAGAGAAAAGGCAAGAATGTTGTATAAATACTATTACTGTTGTTTAACTTAACTGCACTTTAAACTGTCAACATCAATCAGCAGCTACTTTAACTGATGGTCATACAGATATGGTGAGACAACAAACATATATATATATGTTTATATATTATCATTGTGATCATAACTATGCATCTGTTCTCACTGTGGACTATATTAGAATACTAAACAAAATGAAGCCATGGTCTTCATCTTCTCAGGTTCTTTGTATTGTTGAACTTAAACCAATGAGAGTGACGGTCAGTTTGAAATATGTTGACATAAGGGCTGTTGATTTGTCATTCAAACTAATTCAATTGCCTCATTCCAAGTGATTCCACACTGCTGTCATGTTTATCTTAGAGACAATGGCTTTATTATGGTAAAGTTTAGAAAATGGAGCATTGTTGTTCCATGATTACATTTCAATAACAAAATGAGCTCACTGGTTAGAAACAAAGAAGCCCCCCCCCCCCCCCATCACTCCTTGTGTGTGTGTGTATGTGTGTGTGTGTGTGTGTGTGTGTGTGTGTGTGTGTGTGTGCGCTGTCTGTCTCTTGTCATATGAACAAGTAAAATGTCTGAGTCATCGAGTTTTTCTACAAAAAATGACAAAACAGGAACCAGTTCCACTTGGAGCTTCAGGGTTTTCCCAAATCTTTCAAATCTGTCACACGGGTTTTAGTCATTCATACCAGTTGTCATGAACAGGACATTCACCTTAGTTCTTCTGACTAATTCTATGGTAAAAAAAAAGCACATTGCACTCCAGTATTTCATGAAGAGAACATGAATGACCACAAGGAATAAAGGTCAAGTTCTCCATTTTTCTGGGGATTATGGGATTTCGCAACCTTTCTGTCTAGATGATGTAATGGGTTAACAATCAAAGCATCAGATGTGCACCTGTGCCCCACTAAAGGCCCGTGACCCGTTTGACTCACGCAGTCTGTGTTTACCTGGTAGCATATAGCATCACAGCACGTGCGCACAGGACAGCAGGCCTCCCGTGCTACCATTGTGTAATTTTGGACCTATAATGTGACCACAAACCCGGAAGTGGTGTTTTTGGCTGAGGTCATACCCGAAAAATCCTGGCTTGCGTTTCCAAAGGGAACACACGCACAAACAAACACGACGCCAACCTGAGCACATTTCCACTGACGAACACTGAGCTTTTCTGTATATCACATCGAAATTCAATGTGATATAATTCCCGTCATTTATAGGCAAAAACTATTATAAGGAAGACGAGACGTTCAAAACCTCAAGCAGAATATAACTGTTTTGGAGCGATTATATTAACAAGCCAATAGTGAAGACAACAAAGTCCCTACATATTGCACTATGATTGTCAAACACATACGAGCACTTTTGATCTTACATTAGTGATACGGGATATCAAATATATCATGAATATGGATGTGGTCGCTGTGGTATACTGAAAATGTAGCTTCAAAATTACTGAGCAAAAAAGTAAAGAAACACACATGGCTCACTGCTATGACATGACTCATCAAGTCCCAACATTGACTATAACAATTAACGATCTATCTATTAAGAGACACGATGACTACGTAAATGACCAACTACGTCATCGACTAGCTCACTGGCCTGGTAAAAACACAAACCAGCACAGAGGCCGCGGCCTTAATCCAGAACCCAAAGAGCCCGTTAGTGTCGCTCTGTGTTCCAGTGTTTCTCTTCACCTTCACACTAAATCCCATCCCCCAATCCTGCAGCTCTTTCTCCCTCAGCATTTCAACACCACTTTGTTTGTCTCTGCCCAGTCTCATGCAAACAAACAGGTACAGGCCTGTAGTCTGTTTGGAACTATGACACAACATCCAAATTTCGTTTCGTTTACACTATAAAGAACGACATGGACATGGATACGCATATTTAGCATGGATATTAACCCTAAACTGGAATTAATCAATGTAACAGCAAATGAGGACTACGACAACAAACCATAGTGTGACATAACTGATACAAAAAGCACAACATCGACGTTTGAAGTATTAAAACAACCTACCGAATGTCCTTCTTTGTTTGAAGGTTTTTTCTGAAGGCATACTGCGTCAAAGTCGAAACCAGCAGGCAGTTGCAGAAAAACGAAGGTGGCGAGACAACGATAAGAAAACTACCAAAGCTAGAAAACGTTTGTAAAAACTGGCAGCGATTAATGATAAACAAAACTAAACAAAAACAGCTTGGTAAAGTATGAGTTGACTGTTTTCAAGGCAGTTCGATGTCGTCGCTTCCTTCCTCTGGCTCTGTTGTGATCGGGACGGGCTCGAGTTAGCAAAACAAACCGATCAGCTGGTCTCTGACGTCACACACACAGCCTCTCCCTTCCCCCGATTCTCTCCCTCTCTCTCTTTCTCTATGTACTCTCCTCATTATCTTCTTTCCTCCCCCACTCTATATTTAAGTTTCTGTCCCCCTCTCTCTGTCTTTTGTCTCTTTTTTGTCTTTTGTCTCTGGGGGGGTAGATGTCACTGTGACACACTAATAAGCTTTTAGAGCAAAGAGAATTTTCAGGGCACAAAAAGGCTTTACAGATTCGGTTGGTTACTTTAAATATACATTTCGGTACAATGACTAATTACTATAACTAATATGATGTAATCTAACCCAAACTAACTAACTTCCTCACTACAATGTTAATTCAAGTAATGTAATCCAATTACTTTCAGTTATGTTTGGTTCACCTTATTGTCAACAGTGCTGCTGACATGCTGACATATTTTGAGATTACCTTTACTTGATAATCTCTGGGGCCTTGGCTGCTATTTCTTGGTCAGGACTCACATGTTGCTTTGGTTTACATGTGTAGACTCCCCCGAATGTGTGATATACACACACTCACATACATGCGCCCACACAGGCAATTTGCATCTGACACCCTCCCCACCCCCGAACTTTTTCTGTCCCTCTCATCTCATTTTCTGACCTCTCACCTGCTCTCTCTAAGCAAAAGAACAATGTATAGCAGGAAAACTGGAAAACATAGAATAACTAATGACTAATGTTAACTGATAACTGTACACCACAATACCAAAATAAAAGTCCAACTATAAATGCAATATAATTACATTTTTATTGTATCTGAATATGTCGATTGGCTGATGTATTGTAGTTGGAACTCAATCGGCCTCCGTACACCCGCTTGGCGATGAACCAATGAGTAAATGGGGATTTGAAAGGTTGCTTAAACAACAACAATGCTGATTTTGGCTTTTGTTACTGCCCGAATTGTATTTCCACTACTGATGTAACGGACCACTTTTCAGCCTTTAAGCATATTTACATTTGCTGCTTACGGTAAACTCCTCAGGCTGCGTTCTGACACAATCAGGCGAGTGAATTGCCAGCTTCACTTGACAGGAGAGTGGTGCTGTAAGAGGTGGTGTGTGCATGTGTGCTTGGCAGAAAGTCGTTCATTCTTAAATTAGCCCCTTTGATTTCACTTACTGCATCTGTATGGACCTGTAGTCTGCAGAGTGGACCCCTTATGGAACCAAAGCACATCCTCCATGGAATTGGAGAAAAAGCCTTTAAAAGCAACTCTTCTTACGTTAAGTTTATATCAGTTTAACCTTAAATATAATGCAGGTCGTAAAGAAAATATGTTACTGTCATTATAGTATAACACAGTTCTATTTGGGAGTTCAAACCTTCAATTGTGACGTGCACACAAATTATCCAGACGTGGGAAGTAAAAGGCAAATATTGCCACAAATGTTCCAATTTCCAAAAAAGAAACAATGTCAGTCACCAAGGAGACCAAAGGCTTCTCCAGTGTCAGTTTGGAGTCTTGAGGGCCTGATCTGTGGATACAGCTGGTCTATGGGCCCCAACACACATGAGAGTGGGTGAGGGGCACCACAGGGGACAGATGATCAGAGCCAAAAGGTGAAAGTGCTGTAAGGACAGTAGGAGATGTATCAGCTGCTGTGTCTCGTCCTCTCACCAACACTCACAATAACCAAGTCAGAACTAAACCTGACTTAGTTCATCTCCTCCCTGTTTATCACAAGAATAAGTGGGTTTTCAAGCACAATTTAAAAAGACTCAGAATCAGAATCACTTATTTGCCAATTAAGTTTGCACTTAAGAGGAATTTGCTGTGGTTCTGGGTGCAACGTGTAACATATAGAAAAAGACAACAGAAGACAACATATAAAACAACATGTACAAACAGCAGCTTGGTGAATACTTAAATTAAATTAAAAACACACTAAATTAAACTAAATGAAATAAGTTAACTAAATGAGTGCTGATGAATAAGGTGTTAAAAAACGTGCAGTTTTTTTCCACTGCTTCTCCGGGTCCAAACACAATTGAGAGTCTCCTGTGGTCTCCTGCCATTTAGGCGTGCTTTCATCACCTCTCTAATATAATCAAGAGGTATCCTGATAACATGCCCCAAACTCCTCAGTTGGCCTCTTTCAATGTGAAGGAGCAGTGCTTCTACTCCAATATTCAAGGGGAAAAGGGAAGGAGCTCAGACGTCGGCTTAAGTTCAGTCGCAGAAGCAACATTAAGGTCACTACACTGGACACTTTACAATCCTTATCTCTGTCCATTTGCTCTCTCTCTCTCTCTCTCTCTCTCTCTCTCTCTCTCTCTCTCTCTCTCTCTCTCTCTCTCTCTTTCTCTTTCTCTCTCTCTCTTTCTCTCTCTCTTACTATCCGTCTCTCTCCCTCTCTAGCTGAAAATTAACAGTTCTGTCCTGAGTGTGTGTGTGTGTGTGTGTGTGTGCACGTGTGTGTGTGCGCGTGTGTGTGCAGAGTTATACAATCGTTGACTGGACTGGTAAGATGTGAAGGTAGAAACATCAAACTCAGAGGTGTTGCAGTTTTATTGTCCTGTTATTGACTGCCTAAAAAATTCACCACAGTTGATGACATCATTGTCTGATGTCAGATGTTTTTTCTTGTTTGAGTTTGAAGAGACACAATTGGTTGAGTTAGTTAAAAAGCTCAATCATAGCTTCATAGCTGGAGGAAAGTAGTGTTTGTGTGTGTGTGTGATTGCGTGTGTGTGTGTCCTTTGTTGGTGCAGTACAATACTTCATTACAATACTTCATCACAGCTCTCACGCAATATGCCAATTAAAAAGAAGAGAAAATGTAATTCTTATGTTTGTCCAGTAGGGGGAGAACTCTGCTCACCTGTTGCTGTCATATGCTGCACAGATGTACTGGAGTGAAAAATGAGCCTGCTGTTCTGTTCAGGCCCCAGCTTCCATAGCCTGTTTACCAAATGCAAAAAATAGCAAAAATTACTGAAATTACTTTTGTACGGTCCTCAATTTGCTTAGCAAGACCTGCTGGCAGTGTGCAGCCATGTTGTTTTACTTTTGTACGGTCCTCAATTTGCTTAGCAAGACCTGCTGGCAGTGTGCAGCCATGTTGTTTTTTCACTCTGTCACTCAACTACCAGCAGTTATGTGCTCGCTGTCACTGTTCACCAACACTCTCTCTGTCTCTCTCTTTTGTTTGATCAATCATGTCTTCTCTTGTTTGTCATACACACATTGCCTTAGTGTGCGTGAACACACCTGCCACTCTAAACACACAGCCATAGTCTCTGTGTAAGACAGAAGCTCGTCTCTTTCTCTTTCTCCTTCTACTCCGGTCCATTCTACAGGAGTGGCGAATGTTATGGCGTGTTTGTTTATTCACACAGGACCTCCCAATGCACTGTATTTTTAGTCAGGCCGTGCTGCGAAAGCTTCCCTGCAGACTTCCACCTGGAGCCCCCAACTGGTGCTCAGTCAGGTGTGTGCATTTGTGTGTGTTGTGAGAGTGTAGAGGGATTAGTGTGTGTGTGTGCACATGTTGGCACCCAACTGGGTGTGTCCTGAACAGATATGAAGTCAGTCTGGGTTGATTCGGCTGCACACACACATCTGCACATTACATGGTATCATCCACCACAGTGAAGCTGTGTATTTGGCTCAGCATGGGGGAGGCCCGTGGACTGTGTATGTATGTGTGTAAGACATCCACCCCTTGCTCCCAAGTCAAAGACAGCTGTAGACGCTGATAAGACGTGAAAGTGTGAGTTGGCTTTGGTGTGCATGTGCACGTGTGTGTGCATTTCCTGTCTGCCTCCACACACACCAATGAGCAGGCAATGAGACGGGGGGACACCCAACCTTCAGTCAAATATCTGCTGTCAATATTTATACCCTCGCCTTCCCTCCTCCGTGTGCATCCACCCGCTCGCTCTGCTCATCAGGCGGCGGTGTTGTGATTTCATGGTTGTCATCAGGAGGCCCCAGAACGAACAAACCTCCATCGACAGCCACACGCACTCATCAACCACACACACACACACACACACACACACACACACACACAAACTAAACTCTTAATCCTCCTGATATTAAATGTTGACATAGTTATTGTGTTATATGTTACAGAGATGAACCAATGCTGTGGTCGATAACAATTATAGGTGAAGGCTCTGAAGAATGTGTGTGTGTGTGTGTGTTCAGTCTTTTCACGAGGAGGACATAGAGACAATTCAGATTCAAAAAATGAAATCAATACCTTTCACAAAGGGAGAGATACATACGACAAAGAATGAGTGAACCGCCTCAAAATATTTAGAAAAAATACACTGAATAAACTGGCACAAACAGAATCACTAAACTAGTATTTTTTTAAACTAATTGTTTTTGTCTTTCTTTGTTATTGTTAAATGCCTAATAAACCAGAACATGAACAGGACACAGAGAGACAGACAAGAAACAGAAATCCTCTCTTCAAATCCTCTCAGATCACACACACACACACACACACACACACACACACACACACACACACACACACACACCACACACACACACACACACACACACACACACACACACACACACACACACACACACACACACATACACACATACACACACACAAACACACACACACTTGAGCCGCCATTTTAACGATTGATTCCTCACAAATCACCACAGTGTCACCAGTACTAGTATCTCGTTTTGCCAGTGTGTGTGAGGTGTTCAGGTGCAGTGCGGTGAACCTGTCAGGTATGGCCTTACTCCTAATGAGCCAAACTTGTGCTTGCTCCTACACTCCTCACTTGTCACCTCTCACCTCTCACCTCTCCCAATTTCAGTCAGAATGAGTTATATGACACCAAAACCAGACTTTAGGTTTGTAGTGTGGAGTCATAGCTTTGACTGAGCTGTGTGCATTAAAAAACATCTGTTTGTTGTGCATATCGGTGGTGTTGTAGTAGTTAATGATCTGGAGAGTAATTTACCCAAAAAGATTTTGTACATGTTTAACATTGTGTAATCTAACCCAGAGGACTTCAATTCAGATTATAATGGAAAACTGCAGTAATTTCCAAATTGCTGAATTTAAATTTTTTGAAAATTCAGGAACATGTGTTAGAAGTACACATGGAATTCAGGATATTTCTATTTGGTTGCCTTTTTTAAGGATGTGGGGACTGGATGTTTGACTGATTATAAACATCACATACCTTCAATAAAACAAGCAGGAAACAGAGATTTCCAGTTTATGGGGACCAAGAGGACATTTAAGGAGACAAATCAAGAGTGGCAGAGGTCTTAGCAGATCTAAAGGTTGGCGGATGTCTGATATAAACTGTCTCGCATTGTGTCACACTGACTGACATCTCAAGATAAAAAATGATCATCAAATTATCTTCAATCATAACTCTCCTGTCATCACCCCTCTCCTCTATATGTGACAGTTATATTATAGTACTTAGATCCTTGCTGTTTGGAATATGCAACCACAGTCCAGTGCCTGAAAGTTGGACAAGCCATTTTATAAATGAAAGCTTTATTTTGTGATATTTCATTTTGTTTGTGTACTCAGGACCCTGCAAGCTGTGCGAGCTGAAGAGAAGTGTTCCGGTTCGCCTTTGACCAAGGACCTGAAAATAGGAAATAGAAACTCAACAAATGGGCAATGCTGTTGCTGCTGCTGCTGCTGTGTTCTCAACCAATACAGACAGAATGAAAGATAAAAACAACGTCTAACCTTGCTTTATTTCCCAGCCTGTAAAGTACAATTACAATTATAGCAGCAACTCCATTAGTGCTCTCATTATATAACTCACTGCTTGTATTTTTGCTTCCAGCCTGCAGCGTGTTTGTACTCCAGTGGATCAAGTAAAACATGTGTACAATATGTGGCAGTGTTCTTGTATTTTTGGACATTGTAATGATTACATGTGTGTGTGTGTGTGTGTGTGTGTGTGTGTGTGTGTTGAAAGTGTGCTCTGGGTGAGAAGGCGCTGTAACAGGACACACTTAGGATTGTGGCCTTTCCTGGATTACATTGGTTGCACCGTTGCCAAGACAACAGCAATTAGAAAAGACTAGGTTACCAAGCAGAGAGCAGTTATGTTTCCGTAGCAACCAAGGTCAGGGAAAAGGCTCTGGGTTTACCTGATTCTTAGGAATAAGAAAGAGATCCAAATATTTGTTATTGTACGAGGGCTGTGCAGTATGAGCTTCACATACTTTGTGTTTCTATCAGGGACACCAACAGCAGTGTATACTCTTCCCACCTTATGTGAACAGGAAACTGCACAAATAAAAATCACAATCCATTTAAAATGTAGCAGTTCTAGTTTTCAGCAAAACAGTGTCAAGCCTGTCCCTTTATCCTAATGAATTTGCGACTTGACAGCCTAATGTACACGATTGTGCTGATTCTTTCGCTGATTCTATGCGATGTGCTTGCAGAGACAAAGACAACAATGTGTCATTCGATACAGTGTGTCGGCCTATCTGTCCCTGCTGTGTGTGTTTCCCGTAATTAGTTGATTATCACAGCATGGAGTCACACACCAGGTTACACAAACACACACGGAAAATAATGACCCTGACATAACCTGGCATCTTTAAGCCTTGATCTGCTACCTAGTATTTACGCTGCTTATACAAACCAGCTGCGTATTAATAGCAGACGGGGCAACAAGTCGCCTCACTCTTCCCTCACATTTCCATTTGGTTTGTCACCGTCCATTTCTCAGCACATTCACCGCTTTCATCTCTCCATCATATTTTCAATCCATAAACACCCGCGTTCCTCTTCCTTTGGTGTACCCTTCAACCCTTGTCTAACACACGCACATACACACACCTCGCTGGTTCACCATAGTGTGTAACCATAGGCTAGAAGAACACTTAATCCCTCAGCACCTGCTCACCATAGCACCATGGCCCCTTGCAGCTGCTTGGATGTGTTGTTGCCTTCACATCTGTTTATTATGCATGTGCACCTATTCAAGTCTTACCAACTCTGCTTATATGCCGGTGCAGTTGCTGGTGGTGTTAGTACATTTGCATAATTCCACATGAATGTTTGCTTGTTTCAAATAACCCATTTGAGCTAAACAGATGTCAAGGCTTCACTCTCCAAATTTGACGGCCACCGTATGAAAAAATGGTAACACTGATATTATCTTAACCACAGGAGGCACATGGAGAGCCTGAAGGAATACTGCAGGGATCAGTGTTCCAATCTAATGTGACACCGACACTGTGCCTTATTTGTTCCCTTCACGCGCAACTTGTGCCAACATGATTTTAGGTTCATTATAAAGGCACTGCGGCACAAAGAAATGCAGCGAGTCGCTTTTTCAAGCAGCTGAAGGGTGGCCCCTGGCTGAGCCAGAGCTAAAAAGGTACGGTAGAGTCAGAACAAATCTTCCTTTCAACTAAAAACAAAGCTTTGCAGCTAAATGAAACAATGCTTGTAGATGTGATTCTACTCTGGGTTGGCTTAAGCATGTCTATGGAAAAGATCCATATGATCTCAAAGTGATGAGATGAGAGCAGCTATTGGTATAAATCCATTGTTTTCACTTCCCCATTAGTATGAAAAGTTTCCATCTTTTTGAATATTTACTCAAGTTCCAAAATATTTAAAGGTTCTAGAATAGACATTTAATGTTTTGGCTTTTATGACCATAGACACCCTATACATCAATCAGTGCAGATATCACAATGAGGAGAACGTGTGTGTACACCTGCAACCATCTACATGCTGTACAGTAGAAAAGGACACAATGAGGAATTTTTCAACAATTTTATTGATATAAAATATATAAAATAACAATATAAAACAGGAATTAAAAGAATACAATATAAAATCAATCATTTTCTCCATCCCTCTGATAACACTTTGTGCACAGTGGGGAAACCCCCCCCCCCCGCCCCTTTGGTTCCTTCCACAAAGTCCAGCCACCTATGGTTACCACCTCCATTGCACATCAATCACTTTGTCTACATCTCCATTTGCACTTATTCTAGCCTCTCCTCCCAAAACGTCCCTCTTTGTTCTGAGAAGGAAAGAGGTGAATTACTGCTTTCTCGCTGAAGGGGAGGAGAAGTGAAAGCATAGCGACTGCTGTTCAACACAGAAGAAAGAGGAGAGGATGAGCAGTCTCCTCCTGAGGTAGAGCGCCGCGCAACAACTGCCGACTGTCTTTAGAAGGAGAGGATAACAGACACAATAAAGCTGTTTGGTGCCTCCCCATGGAGGTGATCCTTGCCGTTTTGTCACCAGGAGCTGGTAACAAAAGCCTGTATGAGCGCACGTCTTGTCAAACTTCACACACAAACACACACACACACACAAAGCCACACAACATCGCTATTCAATGTATGATGTGAATCTCTTGGTTTGGTTTTGTAACCACAGGTGAACAAAATGGAACACAAACACACACACATACAAACTTTGTCCTCTCACACAAAGACATGTCTCATGTGAAAGTTCACCACGTACTCAGCATTGGTGCGCTGGACAGAGATGGCGAAGGGTTCGAAGGGGTGAAATGTGAAAGCGACCAGGCGGCGCACGGCGTGATTGACGGGACGTCCCAACAGGCCCGCCTGGATCTTAAACTTCAGCAGGCCCGAGTCTCGTGCGTAAAACCTGTTTGTGAGAAAGTAGGGGACAGAAACATCAAAGCTTGTGTGTGCATTGTCCTATTTTTTATAAATCTATGTAAAGTGTTCTGAGCCATTCATGTCAAAGCATTCATGTCCAGAGCCCCCCCGTAAGACCGATCAGCCGTATTGTTTTTTTATTGTCTCCCCCACCCCATGTTACACCTATCAGCCGTCCTGTTTTGTTTTATATCGTATCTCCTTCCCCGTCAGACCGATCAGCCGTCTTGTATTGTTTTATATGCCCCCCCCACCCCTCCGACCGACCAATCAGCGGGGGGTAAACTTCTGATATATTTAAGGGGGGCGCAGAAGAAAAGGTTTGGGAACCACTGCCTTAAGACTAAGCATTATTCTCATCATTATTGTTTTAGTTGCAATGCAGGCAGTGTGTCCTCACCACGCCCGATGGAGTGAGCTCCTACACATCCTGCAGGAACGGTGACACTATTTTCCAAAGAAGCTGATTGGTCAAGAGGCAGAAATTCATATTTCAGCCCAACTAAGCCACAACATATGCTGCCATGGAACACAAGTTACCATGGCGACACAGTGCGGTTGGAAGAGAGGCAGCTTTTTTGAAAAATCACACTTGAGACTGAATTTAGCCACCTATCCCCTTAATCTCACTTGGTAGTAGAGGCCTGTGTACAATCTAACTTGTAACATGCCTGTTAACATCCTAGGTGATAGAGATCGATCACACCTGGCCTGCAGCATGTTGCAACCAAGGCTGTTGTCATTACATCAGTCAGTTAGAGGCTTCTCATTTTGAAATTAACTTAAGAAATTCCTTGTGAAATGTTTTACTGAATACAGTAGTGCAGGAATTCATTCGTATTCCAAACAACTCATGGAAAGTTGTTGAAATCCTGAATTTGTGGGATAATATTGGTGTGTGAACAGTAACATCAGGTGTGTGCTCACAGCAGAGGTTTGATTCCATTATACCTCTTGGTCAGATACTCATTCTCACATACACCCACACACCTGATAGGATGGTCACCGCAAGTCTTGGGCCTCTCCATCACTGAAACCCATTTGTCATCATAGCTGAAGAGGGAGAGATCCAGATAAGGGCTGCTGCTGTAGGACTGCGCGCTGATGGGCAACTGACCCAGCAGCCGGCGTACTGCCTCCGTATGGCCGCCGTATTTGGCATTCACAATGGTGTCCTTGAACCTAACGTACAGAGACAGAGACATGCAAACAATACTGCAGGAGTAAGACATCCATCCAAGGCACGGATGACTTGTTGGCTAATCGGCTTTATAGGGAAAACATAGCTGGGAAGTAAATGCATGCAGAGATTGTTTACTCAGGTTACAGTTTACAATTACACAATCTTGGTCCCAAGTGCTCATTATATACTGATTTATATACCGTTGTGGTGTTAACATGATCTCCTAACATACACAGGGACCTCAGTTGCCACTTCAGGCTCTCCATCTTGCTTGTGCTGACCATTAGCTGCTCTGTACCTGGCTTGTGGTAGTCTGGGCTTCATGCAGCCGGTTGTACAAATCTGGCTTGTCGAATGACCTTACAAGCTTTAAATTTTCATCAATTTTCGCCACTCTAAAATCCATTTCTAAGCTCCTTCCTTATCAAACTATTCTTTATCTTATCCACTGCCTCCAACCCCACCCTCCAAGCCCTCATCCCTCTTCACTCTCCACTCTGGACTCAGCCCGGTGTACCGGCAGGCAAAACTGCCAATTTCAATCACTACTCTTCCAACCACACTGAACACTTTAACTTCCTTCCCTGCATCCAAATAAACTCTTAACCAGCCTTTCACACCTAGAGTGCAGAGCAAGGTCACTATTCAATGGATAATGAGGACATGCTCTCCTGGGCAACCGTTTGAGTGATAGCTGCCACCCTCCAAGTTTTGTAGCCAAAAGTGAACAAAATGAAAAAACTGACACCAGATTCACAGCCCTCTACAGGGTCCAGTGGCAGTCTGACACTGAGATTAGACAGAAGTTAAAACAGCTCTAATCTGACTGCGAAACACAATGGAGAAGGTGAGAGTTACAATAGGGCTCTCACTTCATTTCAGTCACAAACCTCTGAACCATAAAACATATCTAATCAAACTAAAACACATCTGTTGACATTGTTTATATTGATTTCCTTACAGCCGACTTACTCCTTCTTCATAATTTGCTTCATCTTACCCTAAATATGCACACTGGCAAATTTGGTGTGAAAAGTGTAAAGGCCTCAGTTTGGTTGATTTGACGTGACTGTCACTCTGCATTGGTCAAATTTGAAGGGACTTTACCACACAAAATATTTGACCAAATCCAACAATTCACAGCTTGGTGTTGAGGTACGACAATTGGTTGGGTTTCAGTTCCCTCAACCTCTTTCTTCTCCTCTTATCTAACCACTGTTACAACCATGTGACACGGCGTCCAGGAGAAAAAGTGAGAGTGAAAGTGTTTGCAGTTATCCCACCTTCTCTGGACCTGCCTAGCGTAGTTGTTGGACGAAGCGGAGCACGGGAACTGAACCGCCTGGCTGTGCAGTGTGGCGTTTCGGAACAGGTCACAGAAATTCTCAAACAGCTCCAGCAGCTGGTCGGAGGTGTTTTCAAAGACAGCCAGCACCTCTGTAGACACCATGTTGTACACAACGAAGAAGGACGGCTGCAAGGGAAGGGAGGTGGGAGAATATAGCATAACTGAAAACACGACATTATTTCACGCGTTTCCATTCAGCAGGCAATCGTGGTTGTCAGGAGTAATTTATCAAGGCCAATCAGAAACAGTGATAGCCTCTATTTTTATATTTCATTAAGGTGCTGTGTGTGTATGTCTGGAGCCATCACACATTATTCCGTTATGAGGAAGCCAAACACCTCTGGTTTGGCTCATTTATTAGTCTGCTTGACTGTTGCCACGCCACAAGTAGCTCCCGCTCGTATAGAGTTTACATTTTCAACTACACTTATAGCACATGAGATTATAATTGATGTTTACTCGCCCTCAGAGTGATTGAGATGACGTTGGTAATCATCAGGGCAGCCAGTGAGCTGAGATCGCATAGAAATAACACAATAAATAAAGCAAAATTAATCAGTTTGGTGTGTTATTGTGGTTATTGTACCAAAGAGGAATCTGTAGGAGGAGCTGTGTCCCTGGAGACCGGATGAAAGCATCCCAGTGAAGCAGCACGTACGACAACAGAGAGCCACGGGAAGAATTCAGGCAATCTGTGTGTGTGTGTGTGTGTGTGTGTGTGTGTGTGTGTGTGTGTGTGTGTGTGTGTGTGTGTGTGTGTGTGTGTGTGTGTGTGTGTGTGTGTGTGTGTGTGCGCGTGTGCCTACCTGTGAGGGGTCAGTGACTCTGAGTGTGACCACGTCTTCGCTAGTGTATTTAATGAAGAGGTGATGCTCATCCAGCAGCTGCATCTTCCACATCCTCAGCCTCCTCAGCTGATCAAAGAACTGGAAAAATCTGACGACACCAGGGTCAACAATCAAAAATGAGAGCCAGCTGAAGTAATCGGACAAGTGGTGAAATAGCATCAACACGTCCCAAATACCAGAATTCCAGCAGGGCTTAAGTTACCGGCTTATTTGTTGATTGTCCAGACCAGAGCAATATTTAACTAATGTATCCTCAGCATTGTCGCCCTGTTGCTCGACTGGACCTTAGCTTCTTGGCTCTTACTGTTTTGTTCTCTCCAGACGTGATCTTTGCTTATGTTTTATTCAAATCTCATATGTACGTTTCAGTTAACAGACAAATGCACCCAGATCAAAATTGTAAATTAAAGGTTAATGTTCATGCAGCTGCCTCATAGATGACAGATGAATTCAACTATTTATTTATGCTATTAATTGGTCTATTTGAGTATGAAATATTATATTATTAATAATATTGGGCAGTAGCCTTGAGCAAGGAACTGAACCAACCTGCGGTGCCCCCTCCAATGCATGTGTGTGTGTGTAGTAGGGGGGCGCAAACTTCAAATGTGTGTGATTACATTGTGTGAGATTTGCGTGTGATGTGGTGTGCATGTATTTGAAGCAGAATTTCTCAAGGGTTGAGATCAATAAAGGGTGACAGTACGACTCTTCGTAGTCGTACTATTAGTAACAGCTCAGCTTCAAAACACTAAAAGGGACATTTAAATGTGCTGTGAATGAACATGTAAGATGCTGGATGCAAACATTCAGTCTGACATTCTGCCAAATTTAGGATCGCGACTGTTCAGAACAGGCTGTTATGCTGCATACCTCCTCTTGGCGGTGGCGCTGCCATCTTGCTCGGCCCTCCTCCACAGGTAGACCAGCAGCCTGTGCTTGAGGGAATTGATGGTTTTGTCGGTGTAGAGGCGCGGGAAGCCGGCCTGGCTCTCCGCCTGAGCCTCTGTGTAAACGGCCGACAGAGTCAAGAGGTCATCCTCGTAGCAAAACCGTCCGATGGTCCTCACGTCCAGAAACGTTCCTTGTGGCGTCACCTGGTTCGAGGGGGAAACGAAAAGGAGCAATGAGGGGATCGGAAAAGAAGCACAAAAACCAAGATTTGTCCTTAGTGCTGCTACAAACCTGCCTACCTGAAAGACGTGTATGGTCTGCTGTTGGACGGACAGCACAGCAAGGATGTTCCTATAGAGATAGAGGCCCTGGTTGTGAGACAGGATGATCTTGTCACACTTAAAGGACCTGGTGTCGCACAGTCGGCCAGTGTGCAGGTCGATGATGTGGAGAGAGTAGTCTTCCAGAGGAGACCGAGGATTTGGAGCCACGGATTCGTTGTTACGATACACCTGATGGATAAAAGGGGGCCAGATTAGCAGAACAACAAATCTACAAAAGTAAATTATTGTTACTGTCATCATTTTGTCAGTCATTGTCATTGTTGTCAGCACCAGTGACTTTTACTAGTACTACAGAACATCGAGGTACAATCAAGAGTAGTCTGGGAATACACGCTGTGTCATTACCTCAAAGAAATATGGCTGTGGCTCCTCGGGCACGTACACGGCCGATCCCACGATGACGTAGCGGCAGTCGTCTGTGAAGAGGCTGCACTCGCGGTTCAGGTGCTCTCCGTTGGAAGCGACGTTCGTGACGTGGAGCAAAGAGAAGAATCGCTCAAACAGGCGGCCGCGGATGTTGAGGGAGCGCTGGTCATTGGCTGTGAGCAGGGTCTCGCCCTCCTGGCCTCTTAGGAGGTCCTGAGCAGCCTGGCAGCCTTGGTACTCATAGATCTGTGAGTGAGTGTAGAACAATGACAGAAACATTGGAAATCAAACCAGCTGTTTAGACTTGGCCACTTAGAAGTGGCTAAAAATGTTACTTTCCTTCGCTTGGAGCATTTCTGCCGCTCTCTCTTTGGCTGAATAGTGTCACGATATCAACCAAACTCTTGACATACAAGGATCGATTGATATGTTCTGCACCTAGCATAGAGAGAACCCCTTCTCTCTCTCTCTCTCTCTCTCTCTCTCTCTCTCTGTCAGAAACCTCAAGCTCAACACACAAAACCCTCAAAACCTATTAAGCAACCCCCTGCTTCAAAACCAAAACTACTATCAGCTTGTTAGGTCAGTTCTTCCAAACACATAACTTTGGATTTAAAGCTGCAGCTCCTCCTTTACAGTGTTTTTAAGCTCTATTAAAGTGTTCTGAAATGCCACACTCAGATCACTTACACTAAAAACTTCAAAAACAGAAAGCTTTGATGCTTAAATGTCTTTCTGTGTACCTCCAGAGACGTCTGGTCGGAAGAGAAGGCGATGAAGCAACGCCCATCTGGTGAGAACTTGCGCAGAAAGCAGGGCGGCTTCTCCACATTCACCACAGTGAAGTTGGGGAACAGGTTTTGGTGGAAGCAGCGTACTCTGTACCAGTGGGCTCCCGGCCGGCCCGAACAGATCCTGCGCTTCTCCAGACGATGGACCACGTTCTGATTCTGGATCCGTCTGGGCTTCAGGGTTGGCGTGTGATCTTCCATGCTTCCAAATCCTCCTCCTCAGTAGGTAATTAGACTGGCAGTGAGAATAATCAAGGGACTACATCACCTGGCACAAGTCTGTGACCTGTGTTTGAGGAAAGGAGAGACAGAACGACTGGATGGATGAATTACTGAGCTGCTTTATCATGTAATATTTCAACAATCCTAAGCAAACCTATATGCAATTTTAGGATGGCAAATTAAGCAATACTTCAGTTGCGATGGGCAGCTATTAAAGAATATTTTTGTGTGCAATTGCAATTTTACACCTTTTACTTATCCATTTTGTTTGTTTATGTACGTGTGGGTTATAAGGTTCTCAATACAAAAAGCCTTTTGCTGTCCACTTTAAGCTGTATGTTCTATTCATGTTTAACTGTCATCCAACCGTTCTTTAACGTTTTAGTGCAGACCGTTAGTCCGTAATAAATAATAAAGAAATAACCAATCAAAACAACAGTCCAGCTGATATGCTCTGGTTCTTCAACATGCGTCTCGAGCTCGACATTAAAACAGCAAGTAAAGTGAATTAAACCACATCGTTTTAACAGAATCAGCCGTTACTCACTTGTGGCTTAAAAAAAACAAACAGTTTGTTTCCTCAATTCCGCTCTGCCAAGTTCAGATATTAGCAAAACTAGTTTGTCTGTCGCGCTTTGCAGTTGAGATTTTCAAAAAGCCGCTGCTAGCTTGAGCCGCTTGTTAGACACGCACGTCCACTTTCATTTAGATTCCACAAAGTTCCAGAGAAGAAAAGACAGAGTGAAAAAACAGCTTTCATGTCCCCAAAGTGTCTCACAGCACCGAGAGGACATATTTCATGTAGCTAATGTTTGTTGTGAGTGGATCGTGTTAGAGGCACCACAGAAGAAGAAAGAGGCGCAGACAGCAAGATAAACTGCAGCTCATGGTCTGATGGTTTGAACAGCGCCACCACAATCTCCACAGGTTAAAAAATGCATTGCAACCTCCAGCAACACTTAATACGTTGAACTTTTGAACCTGAAGGGCACTCCTCCCTCCGCCAAGGCCGAGCAAACATAGGTTAAATTAGTATTTTTGTAATTATGTAATGAGATATAAACAACAATGATACAAAAAGATGTTTGTGTCAAAACTGTTCACCTGCTACTGGATGAGCAGAATTTCTTAAGTCACTCTTTAATTGAATTAATTTGCTAATGAATAAAACGCATTGGACTGGTGAACATGCTCAGCTCCCGCAAAATTTATAGGCAAATCAATTTGATCGATAATTAGAATTGGAATAAGGTGTGACAGAGTGAAACCCGGAGGGAGGAGGGAGACAAAGACAAAGACAAAGATGGGAAATGTACTTGGCAACTCAAGCTCCAACCACGTACATTAATAATCATCATTGTATGGACTGACTGGATTTACAACACTTCATTAGATATCTCAGAAACAAAGGGAACCAACATACATTCATACCTCCAGGCCATACATTCCAAACACAGACAGTAACAATACATTAATTCCACATTGCTTGCAGTGTATTACGTGACATCCAGGTATCTATTCAACAAAAGCTGCCTCATTGCTCCAGCCTTTAGTCACAGTTTTAGTCATTTAATTTCCGGCTAATTGCGCATAAACCTGTTCCTTTCATAAATGATCTCTGCACTGTGATAGAACAACCTGTGGAAATCTGAGCCATCTGTTAGATTTAAAAGTACATATTCCTCAAATCATATTCTGGTGCACAATAACACTATTAGCTTAAAACAAGGACATTAGTTGTTTATATGCTCTCTGTATATATTGTATATTTTTATATGTTATCCCACTGAAGCAACTGATGCAGTTGTTGGAAAAGCACTCAAATCCCCAGTAATGTACATACAATGATAATAATCTGTTAGTAGAGCAGTCTTGCAGTTAAATGTACTGTCAAAAGTAAAGGCACTTCATAACATTGACACGCCTGAATGCTTGACCCGTACAGTGAGAGGGTCCTGGTGGCTGTGAGGGCATTATTACCTGCATAGTTTGGGTCCACTTGCTCCTTTAGAGGGAACTGTCCCTGCAAATCAATCTAAACATATTCTGAGTGATCACCTTTGTCCTTTAAGCCTTTATATCCTGAAGGGACTAGTCACCTCTGACCCCATCTGTAGGGCGGCGGAGGGTCACGAAGAGGTTTCTAAGTGTGGCAGTGATATCAGTCATACATGATGGTCGTCACAGGAACCAGATCTCAAAGCTATTGAACATTTAAGGAAGTTATTGTGCCTGCGCGTTAGACAGCGTTCTCCATTACAAGGCAAGCTGTTGTAATCTGTAGTTATTTCATAAAATGGATGTGATCATCCATGTTGCAAGTCATATAACTGTATAAACAAGAGCAAATAGGAAAACAGGGTTTTTCAGATTTATTTACCATTTATTTGTGTGGATGTCTTTGTTTTATGTCCTTCACATATTCATTCCCTGTACTAACATGCGTGCTTTATGACATAGACAGGTAAAGATTGTTAATTAATGAAAAGATGTTAATTCTAAATGTAAATAGGGCCAAAGTCAATCTATGTGCAGAAAATGATACATAAGCCTCAGATAATAGAAACAGTCTGTATTCAGGTACCAAGTACATTTGTAAGATCACATTTGGTGGTAGCCGACCCACCCTGTAATGGCCCAAATCAGACTTTGACCTACACCTGCTGATTACACTGAAGTGCCAATTTACACTCAGCAGGGGGTTTCGCATGTTTGAACTCTGAACATGATTGAAATGAATTTTAGACACTGCTGCTGTTGCTGTACGTACAGTTTACATACGCTGTGTGTGTAGCGCTGCTTGTTTAGCCTGGTTCATTAAATTGATTTGTTTATGTCGGCAGGTAGCACAGGTGACCTCGGGGTGACCTGTGTTTTGCTCCCTTTAATGAAAGATAATTAAATCTTCATTGTCCTCTTTCTCGTGAGGCATGTTCATACCAATTGAAATAAGCAATATAGAAAGAAAAGGAAGTGCTCACAGTACATTGGTCTTGGAAATCTGCTAATGGTTCTTTGTGCAATTATCCCTGACCAGAGAGTCTAGTTTAAATGTTATAATTTCACATAAAAGCACAAATTAATGAAAGGAAGGATGTGAAATTATCCACTTTCCACACTAAAAATCGATTGGCATTTTCTTTTCAGCTATGCCAGATAAGTCTTTGTGTTATATATGCGTGTACAACAACATACGAGTGTGTGCTGTTGTGTTGAGCATGTGCTTCTGAAAGGCAGGTGTGTGTGTGTGTGTGTGTGTGTGTGTGTGTGTGTGTGTGTGTGTGTGTGTGTGTGTGTGTGTGTGTGTGTGTGTGCGTGTGTGTGCGTGTGCGGGTGTGTGTGTGTGTGCGTGTGTGTGTGCCAGTGCAAGTAACCCAGGTAGTACAGGAAGTGCGTTCTGTCCTTTTCCCTCTTCTAAACGACACACTCCTGTGTAGCCACGCTTTAGCTTTTAGCATCAGCACATGAAGTAGACAACAGATGACAGACTCCAGCCTCAAGTGTTTTCATCTGCAATTTAGCCTCTCCGCTGCCAGAAGACTCAGCACTCATCTAAGACATTTTCCTCCTTTCTTTTTGCTCCTTGCTGCCAAAGAGCTCCGGCTTCTGTTCCTGCTTTTCACATTACTCCCACATCAGGCAGTAGCTCAAGTGTGTAGAGCTTCTGCTTGGGAACCGGAGGGTCGCTGGTTCGACTCACTGCCGAGGCGCCCCTGAGCAAGGCACTTAACCCTCAATTGCTCCCCCCTCTGCGAAGGGTGGTAATGTAATGTAAGTCGCTTTGGATAAAAGCGTCTGCCAAATGCTCGTAATGTAATGTTTCTCCGGGTGAAACAGTGGCAGAATTTAGCTTTTAGCTGCATTGTTACTCTTTACCAAAATGAAAACGGACGGACGAAATGGTGAATATTGTGAATGGAAAAACAAAGCAGCCAGTGTAGTAAAATCCACAATCAGCTGCACTTCTGAAACTTTGGTACTATAAGCTCTTAAAATGGCAAAACAGTAAATAACAGAGCTGAATACAGTACAAAATTACATTACAGGCCATTGCAACAGCTAGAAGCTTCTACAGTTGCAGATGTTGTTTCCATTAAAGCACAACTGTATGAAGCACATTTTTTCACTTGGATACAATTCCTATATGAAAAAGCACTTAGAAAAGGTTATTATATATAATTAGATATATAATTTTACCTTTTTCTCCTCTTTTTCTTTCTTCCACGCAATCAATTGTGTTTGGCATGTAGCATGTAACAAAAACTTTTCACTTTCCTATTGAGCCTCATTTCAAAGAGCAACAAGACATTCTAACCTTACAGTCAGTATGCAGCTGAACCTTCCTGTGTCTCTGATTGCAAAGGGCCTTCCTTTTTTGAAATTATGATTATATTGTATTTATATGTAGCGGGTCAGGCAGTCACCTTCACTACAGTTGACTTCATAGAGAAATGGCACCCAGCCGTCATGTAATTTAATTATTTATTAGTCAGATGTGTTTTCTGATGAGACTTTCATCTTTACCTTGGGAAGCTGTTTTTACTTCTTTACCCCATGAGCCCACCTACACAGATGGCCTCTCATTTAGATACACACAAGTGGAGTTTACAGGTTAACACGCTCTGTCTCTGTCTCTGTCTCTGTCTCTGTCTCTGTCTCTCTGTCTCTCTCTCTCTTTCTCTCTCTCAATCAATGTTACTCAAGATGATGTTGAGACATTACAGCGTGTGTGTGTGTGAGAGAGAGAGAGAGAGAGAGAGAGAGCAGGGGAAATATGTTCAGTGGTTCATTGAGTGACACAGAAGAAGAAAACAGTAGACACCTTGGAGATAAGCAACCAGCAGAAACACCTGAATGCTGTTTTATAGTTTTACACTTCAGTCTGTTGTGCAGAATAATTTTTTGTTTTTGTTTTTTTACGATGAAATAGACTAATAGACTAATTTACGCTGAAGAATGATTGTTGTTCAAACCGAATTTCATTTGACTTGGAATTTTTTTAAAGCTGCCGTGTTTTATTGAACTAGAAACCTCTCCTGTAGCATCGGTGAGTCGCGTTCCTCTTCCTGTTCATGTGTGTAATTGGATATAAGGGAACCCTCCAGCTAAATGTTTCACATTTTCACTTTCAATTTTCTCCAAGTCAGACGTGATTTTCAGTTTTCTGTTTCTGTTTCTGTTTCTGTTTCAGTTCATCCTTTCCCTCCATCATTAGAAACAACAGAACATCACAATTACAGTTATAATTCAATATTTTCCGCAGACAGTCGTCCTTTTTCTCCCATTCACCAGACTTTACCACAATGTTTGTGTGTGTGGTTTGTGTGTGTGTGTGTGTGTGTGTGTGTGTGTGTGTGTGTGTGTGTGTGTGTGTGTGTATGTGGAAAAAAGAAAATTTGAAGAAGGAGACTGAGACTTGGGGAGTTTTAATGATGAAGAGGACAAGCAGGGCTGTAGGCAGCTTTGAGGTATTTATGTGAGTGAATTATGAGTGAAAATTACAACCATTTAACTGTATAAATACTCAGCCGCAAAATTTTCCTGAGTGTCACAGCTGTGTGTTTCTATGTTTGTGTGTGTGTGATGATTGAGTGCACTGGCATGGCCCCTACCACCCAGTACTCCACCGATCCTCCACCGATGTGAACTTGACAGTGTTTCAGCTCGTTTTCCATGTCCTTTCAAATGGCAAAACGCCATCTCTAAATTGTCCAGAAATGCAGCAAACAATCTAAAAGAAATTCTGTCTCCGTCCCTGAGGACAATGCCGACGTCTCTCCACGAGATCAAACTTTCCTGTGGCTCAGATTAGCTGCTTGCCGTATGGCTTTTAGGGACCGTGAACTCACCTAGCCATCCTCTCCAGCCTCCAGTAGAGTCGGGGGCGAGCGGCCTCAGCGGGCAGCAGAGCGGCGGAGCGTCTCTACACATTACAGCCCGAGCCCAGCAGAGGCAGGCCTGCAATTTCTGCCATTTCAGAGCGTGAGCTGAAAAGCGGAGTGACGGCCACTTTTCTGTTATTATTTCTTCGGCAGAGTGCTGGCTGGAGGAAACAACCACACTCTAAGAACACGTCCCTCACTCCCTGGCAGTATTAGGAAATGTATTTATAAAAGTAACTCTGTCGCCTATTGTAAACGGGGTCGGAGCGTTTGACACAGCGTTTACTACTCAGTGCCTCTGCCACATTAGGGACAGCGGTGGGGTCTCTTGCTTTAATGCTCCAAAGCTTTAATTTTATGGAGCATTTTAAAGCTCAAACCTGTGACTGGCAAACAGCAGGCTGCCAGTCTTCCTTATGCCACCTGACAGCTGAAAGATGCAAAATGGCAGCGCTGATGTCCACGCACGCACAAGCTCCTACATTATAAATACATTTGGGTGGAAATGTACATGCTCGCCTGCAGGCCCATCAGTGTTAATAGCTCTACAGATTACAGCGCTCTTAAATCTAAATATAGCTTGATGGACCAGAGACAAGGCAGCTGAATGTGGTGCAGCTCATTGTTTGGCAAATTACAGGCATGTAGCGAAGGGTCACTGTGTGTGTGCATGTGTGTGCCTGAATGTACATTACATTACATTACGATCATTTAGCAGACGCTTTTATCCAAAGCGACTTACAATAAGTGTGTTCAACAAAGGTAGATAAAAGAACTTGTATTTAATATCAATTAATAGAACTGATTTTAAAATAGCATCAGCAGTTTGTAAGCATTTCTGTATTTAGTATCCATTGGGATTCTAATACTGGGGAATATATTTCTATCGACATATATTATTTGTTGCCTTAAATCTTCATTTCTATAATTTCCACCATTATCCTATATGCTATTATTCAAGCGACCAAAACAGTTTTTTCTAACGTTGAGTCAGAGGCCTCCAACTTGTATTTAAAGTAATTTCCAAATTACCAACGCATTACCACAACAGGGCTTTTAAGATGGTCTGCCATGTTGCAGGTGTCACCAGCCATGCTTATGAATAAAGAAGCACAATACAAGTTGATCTGTGTGTGGAAAGGAACAACCTTTGCATGTTATTATTGTAATGGCGCTGGCTGCTGAGGAAGAAGAGTGTTTGTGTGCTGACAAAACACAACACGGAAGGGAAGTGTGAGTGTCCAACAGTTTATTCAATAAAGAAGATAAGTGGTAGACAAATAAATTGGCTAATTAGCATAAAAATATAAGTTCAGTGCAGGTGAGTCTCTCTCTCTCTCTCTCTCTCTCTCTCTCTCTCTCTCTCTCTCTCTCTCTCGCTCTCTCTCTTCCTTTGCATTAACAGGTTAACAAGAGTATTAACTAACATCAATTTTGGGATCTGATCAGAACAGGTTACATGGAATAAAGGCCTCTCCTCTTCCTCCAGCCACCTGCCCTGCCCACTGCAAATGAGTTTACAAGCTGTGTGTGCGTGTGCGTGCGTGTGTGTGTGTCTGTGTGTGTGTGTGTGTGTGTGTGTGTGTGTGTGTGTGTGTGTGTGTGTGTGTGTGTGCGTGTGTGTGTGTGTATGTGTGCATGTGTGAATGTGTACCTGCATTTGTGTAGGTGACTGGATGTTCATGTCAGTATGTTTATCTATTCATCTATACATAACTGTTTTGTGTGTGTGTGTGTGTGCGTGTGCGTGCGTGTGGGGGCCGAGGGGTTGACAGATGCTCCTTCTCAGTGAACACAATGAATTACTTATAGGCCGTTAAGCCAAACACGGCCGCACTGGCCGCTGGTTTACCCAGCACTGATAGGGCCATCTGCTGAGGTGACTCCTGACCCCCCCACTGCTCTTTAGAGACACGTAACCAGACGCTTATCTGTCAGGGCGGGGCCACAATGATGAGTAAAAACATCAGTAATTCTACAATTGTTTGTGGATTTGTAGGTGTGTATGTGTGTGACACAGCACCTTGCATGAGGGATTAGCTGATGGGTTGAGGCCTGAATTAGGATGAAAGTTACTGAAGGTGAGGGTGAGAGGTAAAGGTCAGTTTAAAAGTCATAACTGAATTACACACACACATGCACACATGCACACGTGCACACACACACACACACACACACACACACACACACACACACACACACACACACACACACACACACGCACACGCACACGCACACGCACACGCACACGCACACGCACACGCATGCACAGACGCCGTGCACAGGATTTCCTTTCTTAGTCAGTCAAAAATTGGATTGGAGGAGATGATTATTATTGGTGGAAGGGTGAAGCCCAATGTGGAGGGAACAACTTACAGGTTCATACATACATAATATAAAATACTGTGACACACACACACACATACACACACATACACACACACACACACACACACACACACACACACACACGCACACGCACACGCACACGCACACGCACACGCACACACACACGCACACACACACACATACACAAATATATATACAGTGTATAATATATATACAGTGTATATGTACGTGTGTGTATAGCAACATGTTTTTTGACTCTTGTGTTTTGCATTAGTGTATTTGAAAATGTGAATCCTGTCCAGTCTCTTGCAAATCACTCTCCCACATACAGTAAATGTGTAACTTGCTGTGTTGTGGATGACAACCATCAGCTGTGACAAGCTGAATGTAAACGACGGGCAAAAGCCTCCATGTTTACAGCAAAGTGTCTCCATGCCAACCGTCTCAGAGTGTCAGACCTGAGCTTCACAGGAAACTACTTGATCACTGCATGTTTATCTGTGCGCGTGTGTGTGTGTTCAGCTTAGTCAGTCCAGAGACGTCCTGACCAAGTCCTGGACATTTTCAAAAGCAAACTCTGAGACCCAGTGTGAGTGGATGTTAAACATGTCAGTGGCTGACAGGAGCACAAGTGGAGGCAGAAGCACATTTAAATTTGAAGTTTTAAATGATCGCATTCTTGGAAAAACCTGTACAGAAAGCAGCTCTGATTGATCGGCTGGTTTATATACAAGTAAGGGTCAGGAAACTATAAATAAATCTACATCTACAGCCAGACTATGTGTAGATTTATTTATAGTATTGCTGGTGTGTTTGTGTGTGTGTGTGTGTGTGTGTGTGTGTGTGTGTGTGTGTGTGTGTGTGTGTGTGTGTGTGTGTGTACCTGTAGCATTTCTGAGGTTTATGAATCTGAAGGTTAAGGACCATCTGCTTTATATTTCAGCTAAACCTCAAGTTTCTGTGAACTCTATGAATACAAAACTGTCCATCAACATGATTACATCTCTATCCTGCCTATTAAATCTGTTTTCTTTCATGGAGCAATCAAATACACAAGTGACTATGCTGCTAAAATGTCTGTCACATCACAGGTTGGCATTTATCACAGTTTACACATGTTTGACGACAAGCACAAACACTGTGACAGTTTTCTGTATTCACAATTTCAAAGACACCACCGATTAAGTTTTTGTGTCATCGTTTCTCTTCACTTGGTCGTGGGCTGTGTGTTGAGCTGTGGGTGGACCTTTGTCAATACCAAATTGGCCCACATTTTCACAGAATTTCATTTTCTTCAGTATTTTACGCTCACAAAGCTGCTGGGTCAAACCCTCATCTTTTCATATGCATGGGTTTTGTTCTCTGCACAGCACTTGGTTTGTCCTGTAAATGTTTTCTTTTCTTGTATTTCCGCATCATCAAATGCATCATCAGTGACTCACTGAGGTCTGATCTTCACCCTTGTCACAATAGCTGACCAGTGTTCTGCCTGAACTCAATGACACACAGACATTTGCACTTGAAGCTCCAAACTCCACCATACATCTTGCTGTTTGCTGCTGATCAGACTTGGAGGAGGAACTTAAGACGATTCCTCTCTACAGATCTGCTTCAGTGCATCAGTACATATATATCTTTTCTTCTTTATATCTATATACGCTCTCGTTTACTGTTTTGGGTCATTGTCTTGTTCGATTCCGCTTAAAACGATGGCCACTACCCTGCTACTCCACTGTAAAAAATAGCTCGGTCTGCTGAATTCTTCTTTGAAGAGGCTTAGAGATCTGTTTTGATGTGGTCACATTCAAATGCGTAGATGACTCGAGTCTGTCAGCAGCCAGACTTTGTGTTCCTTTTTTAAAGGGCAGGGTCCCTGTACAACCCACACCTCTAATCCCAGCGTAGTACTTTAGGAACAACTGACAAATGAGCTCCTGGAGAAAGTCATCGCCTCAGAGAATCATTTTGAAACCCAGTCTGCACGTATTTCACTGTGGTTTTGGGTGTTACTGAGACCAATTTCTTTATCATCCCTTATTGTTTTTGTTTGTTTGTTTGTTTTATCATCATCGTCTGTGTAATTCATGGACATTATACAGTGACCTGCCATCATTCAAGAATATCTGGAAACACAACGCCAGTAAAAAGATCAAAATCTCACAGATATCATGAATGCATCGTTTTATGATTCCTTTACTCTGCCGCACAAACTGTATGACTGAGGGGTGGTTTCCCTTTGTTAAACTGTACATACACTCACACACTCCTACACACACACACATTGAGAATTATGAACTGCATCCCGCTGCTTGCAAAGTGAAAGCCGGTGTGTGTGTGTGCGATTTATTATTTAATTGCAGTATTGATCAATTTAAGGCATTGTAGACCCAACCCACTTTTGGTTTGCAGCCAAATTCACAAACACACTGATACTGTGATAGTTGTAAAAGAATACACTGCAGGAAGAATCTTACTTGATTGTTGATTCTGACATAAAACAGCACTAATATTTAATATTTTCCACTGAAGTAGCTTCAATGTAGTTTTAGCCACATTTTAAACACACTTTAAATCAAGAGGAGCTCGTAGCTTGACACGTTACCGTTACAAAGTAGCTTCACCAACACCGAATTAAAAATATTATTTTGAATGTCCAGATGCAGATTCAAATAATATTTTGAAGTAATATATATATCAATACAAGTAAATATTATAAAGTAAGTCCTGATATTTTGAGATGCTGAGGACAATTACTGGACTTGAGCTGGACACCTGCTCTGTGTGACGCCTTTTGGAACACCTTCAATTCATACTATTTTCTACATCAATGGAGGAGGATTTTATTTCTTTCTGTTATTTTCACTTTAAGGAACAGGTGCCGACTCTCACAAAAGACTGGAAAAGATTTCAAATGACAAGTTTTGTAAGCTAAAATACACTCTATGCTTACCTCAGGGCGTCACAAACCAACTTACAATCACTGAGGGAAAACTTAATATACAAAACAATTCTAATTGAGAGCCTAAACCAGACCTTAATTCAATAGATATGAGGCTGGAGTGTAAGGTCTCATGGGCCAAGCTCAAGTTCTTGACCCAGGCTGTCTACGAGGTTGTACCGAGTCCATCCAACATGTTCGGGAGAGGAGATCCGCAGGTTGGGTAGTGCTGCCTGGACACGACCCGGGACTTCATCAACCCCTGGCTGGGTCGCCTGGGTGAGGGGGGGTTTGATTGTTGAAAGACCTGAAACAACCCATTGAGCCCAGGTACCATCAATGATGATGTGTTTGTGTGCAAGATGTATTCTACAGTACCACAGGAGTTCACCTTCCCCTCTACTATCCACCTACTACAGCGACACATAAAAGGCCTCAGATTTGACCTACATGTACATGAAAATGAAACACGGCCAAAAAATGTTGTAAAAAGAAATAAATAAATGACATAAGTGTGTGTGTATGTGTGTTTGTGTGTGTGTGTGTGTGTCTGACACATTCAAAAGCGGCACAAAAAAGCACAAAAACAACAAAAAGCGAGCACTCAACAGCACAATAGCATTTCCCACAATGGTTTCTGAGTCTGGGAAATTAGGAAGCACAATGATGCAGGCGACACACAATGGCCTTGGAAATTGCTCATTTGTGTGTGAAAATACACCTTTTTCCCTGGAACAGACTTGTGTGTTTCTGTCATCTGCTCAGTGTGTCTGGTTCATAACGGCACTTGTCTGTTTCTGTAGCGACTGTGGATATTATTTCATGGTCACCTTTTAACCGTGATCAGGTGCGTGTGTGTATGTACTGCACTAAAGTGTGTACAGCGGCCCGGCCACACCCCTTTTGGTTTGACATGCTGGCCTACACATTTCAGGTACACTCCGCAATGCATCCATCTCTACTGATAGGAGCAGTGGGCACCCTTGGAGGACTACTACTACCACTGCATAGTGAATTGGTCAAGGACAATGCCAGGAGCATAAACGTTTGTTATTCATTGTCTTCAACAGACAGGTTGAGGCAGGCTTGGGGGCTCGTATGGCAACTGGCTTCGAGGCGCTTCCTAAGTCACGCACATCCTCTTCATATTCACTCTCACGTTCAATCTGAATTTCCACATGATTTCCACATATTATGACCCATCCCCCACTTCCACTTCCTTCTTTGTCCCTCTCTCTCTCTCTCTCTCTCTCTCTCTCTCTCTCTCTCTCTCTCTCTCTCTCTCTCTCTCTCTTTCTCTCTCTCTCTTCCAGTATTTGCTCTGAGGCCCTCAGAGGCGCAGATAGTCTTTTGATCATATTGCTGTAGTCTCCCGACTATGTGTTGAGGATACTGGTGTGACCACGCTCTGCACACACACCTTATGGCAGGTGTCTGTGTGTCTGTGTGTGAGGATTTCAGTGCATCTGAGTGTAAGATCTGTGTGTGTTCTCATATACAGTATATGCATGCATGTACCCATGTCTATGTATGAGAGCTAATTAGAGATGAAACTAGTGTGAGAAGAAGCAATCTCAGTTTATAGTTTCGTAGGCTTTGACTTTCAGGTCAAATTGAGCTGAAAACAGAGGAGGCCCATGAATTGAAATGAGTTTGCGGCACATACACCTATGATGAAAAATGTATTTATTGATTCTCTATTCTGTTAGTGAATTTTGAGAAGCTTATACTGCTTTTGCATTCATTTTCAGTTTAAATCCCAACCATTTTCAGCTTTTTATACACGGTGTCATTTTTGCCAGCAGAAGTTCAGCTGGCGGTGTTGTGAGTGAGTGTATCATTTCCTCTCTGCACAGCCCCCACACTCACTATTCCTCTCCCCTTTTGAAGCTCTGCAGCTTTGCTCAATGACATCTGGCTAAAACCTTCTTTTTTTTCTTAAATATATCAGATTACAGTCCAAATACAGCAATTCTGAGTTTTCCTCACAGAGCACAAACAGACACACAAACCAGACTCCTCAGCAAAAATTCTGTGTTTTTATTTGTTCAATTTATGAGTTAAAAACACATGTTCATGGCCTGAATATAACTGTAACAAAGAGGTGCTACACAAAAAACGAAGTAAGAAAGAAACTCAATAAATAACCTTTACAAAAGAAATAGAAATGTATGTTTTTTTTCTAACCAAATGAGAAAATACCCTGTATATATCGTTGATCACCTTGAGTAGTCAGATAATTTGGAATATTAAGATCTGGTCCGTTGCTCACTGACAGGTGTGTTCATAAATTCATAATTGGCCCTATAGGTGCCAGGATGATGCAGCTTTTGAATAGCAATGTAGCAGCTGATGAGGATTGTTTTGTGGTGAGCTGCTGCGTTGAGGCGCCCAAATGAATGTCCACATTTGTGAAGCCCCACATCTCACACGTGACATCTGGTTGAAATCAGTTCTTCTATTCATATGCAAGGAGTACAGTTCAAAATTATGATTCACACACTTTCCCACCAATCATGTCTCCCAGTGAGGTTAATGTATTTTTATGGTTATGCTGAAGGACTTTGTCACTATTCATAATAACCTTTGTACTGTGTGTTTTCCGATCTTTGGTGGCATCATCCTGTTAAAATATGTATAAACTGATAAAACTAAATAAAATCAAAACTAAATGATGGAGGTCACCAAAAATAAAAACCCATAAAAATAAACTGAAAGTAAAAATTAAAATATAACTCATTTTTAAAAACTAAGGAAACGGAACGGAATTGGAACTAAAATTACGTTGGAAACAACACACGTGCACAAAGGGAGACAGAAGTGAACAAAGTGTTGGAATGGATGCAAATGAGACTGAAATAATTACACAAGCTGTTGGTTTCTGAATCCTCTACGTCTGCAATGACTTCATTATGTTTAGACAAAGAAGTGGGATTGAAGCACTTGGTGCAGCATGGGTGTGTGCAGCAGTGACGCCGCCTCAGTTCACGGGGATGTCAGGAGGAAAGTGAGGGCTCGAGGATTGTTGGATTGACACGGCTGAAAGCTTCCATAATGACCGGTGGACATCATTCATTTGGAGACAAAGTGGAAGAGTATGATGTATGATGTGCAAGTAGAGACAGACAGATATTGTTATGTACCTATGTGTCTTAAATGGGTCTCAGAATAGTAGAAAATCGTGCTCAAGGCTGAGTGGATATATTGGAATAACTGTGTCTGTCTGTCGTCCTTCCTGTCTGTCTGTTTGTTTGTCTGACTCTCCCTCACAGCAATCAGTTGTGAATTGTTTTCACTCAACCTGATGGTAGGGCTGTAGCAGCCACTTTGACTCTTGAACCATAAGTCATGGTATCTCTTATGATTGTTTTCCCATAATGTTTTGTTCTTACCTTCATACTTATATTCATACAGGCCACGCCCATTTGTGCCTAACTAGATTTATTACTTAATTTGAGATTTTGCCCAAAACATCCGTCGACCTGATTGTGGCGCTAACAGCATCTTTCGTCTCGTCTGTAGCTGGTGGCTCAGTTTCAGCATCTCTTATTCTGAAAGTCTCACATGTCCCTGTTTTACATTGATCAAAAACCCCTCAAAAAACTGTTGAATCCAGTATTGATTCCAGTCGTCTAAGATATCAGGCTCTGTGTGCGCTCAGCTCTCAGCTCTCGGCTCTCAGCTCTCAGCTCT
>NW_027466834.1:2262500-2347500 GCF_046128005.1 Genypterus blacodes
CTATCTTCTGTTTCCCTACACGGCTCCTCTCTTTTCCTTCCTCTCTTGAATCTCCCCTCGTTTCCTCCCCCCCTTTTTTTGTATAGTGAGCACAATAAATGTCGTGTTGCATGTGGCCTATTGCATTCGCTGGGTGGGTCAGGCCGAGAGGTGAGCAGGGAGGAAAGGGAGGATGCAGGGACGGAGGAGACGGAAGAAAGGAAGGATTGGGGGGGGGGCGGGGTTCACTTGAGGATGACATAGAAAAGAAGAAGAAATTATTGGGGGGGATGGCAGCGACATGGAGCAACAGCCTTTTCAGATGTGTTTTGAAGGTCATTTTAATTATGAGTCAGACCCGTTTGACTTTCAGCAGAAAAATCTTCATGGTTAAATGTTTCAGAAAAGTGTTTTCAAAGTTAAAGGGGAACTGAAAAACCCAGAATAACACAGTTTCCTGCGATGCTCTGTAACACCAAAGTGCATTAAGTTTAATGTAATTGACAACAAATATAGAAAAATACACACAAATGCTCCTGATGCGTAAAAACCTTTTGAGTAAATCTGCTAATTCACACGGACGCGCAGGTCAGAAGGTAATCTGCAGTAAATACAGCATATAACAAGCTCATTTATTAAGTAAAATATGTAAATAAAGTTTGCCAAAGGGAGTACATAATAACTTACATTTTCACAATTATGTCTCATGTCTTCCATTTGTTTCCATTGTTTTCTCTGTATGAATCACTAAACCTGAAACTGGGAAGTGATAGCATCAAAGAAACTGTGACAGATGTTTCCATCAAACAGGAACAAACAGCTAACCAGTGAAAGTAACAGTCTCTTTCCATAAAGTGATGTTCAATTAAACTGGCGTTCAGTCGCGGCAAAGCAATCAGCCATTCTCTCGTTAAAGCAAATATAAGGTGAGATCAGATCCATGTCTGGTAGAATCACTCAGCCTGCCTGACAGCTGCTTCATAAATCTCCTCATCTGCTCTGACATTTGGTTTCCAGCTGTGGCACCTCTGGAGTTACGATCCCGACATGATCAGGGTTTCTCCTCCCCCCAAACACAGAGCGTGCTCAAGATTGGTGTCAATTGATTGATTGACTGGTTGTGTTTCTTTGCCAAGATAGAATAGAATAGAAAAGTATGGAGTAGAATCAGCCGGAGCCGAACAATTCGTCCGTTTAGTTGGAGCTCAGGTTATGAGTCACAATTGGCGTGTCAGCGACCTGCCAGCCTGTCTGCCTGTCTGTTTATCTGTCTGTCTGTCTGTCTGTCTGTCTGTCTGTCTCTCTGTCTGTCTGTCTGTCTGTCTGTCTGTCTGTCTATCTATCTGACTGTCTTTTGTACTAGAGGGGCATATTTAAACATATATAAACGTGCGCACTGTGCTCTGGATGTGTGTGTGTGTGTGCGTGAATTAGACGCTAACTTATCTAAAAAGAGGCAATTGTAATTGAATTTTTCTCAATTAAAGTATTAGCAGAATTCCATTTTCTATTTGTCCTCATTCATGTTTGAAATCATTTTCCAGCTTGATGAGGCGGATGTGGACTTTCATTTATCCTGCATTAGTGCATCGTATGATGATACTTTATTGGGTAAAATGAATAAATAGTCAGAGTTCTATACATCAAATCATTTAGTTGTGTTCATGTAAATTCAACAAATTTACACTGTATAAATGATGTCATCACAATATTAGGAAAGGGAAGGAAAGGAAAGAAAACAAGATGAAATTGAACAAAATGAAGTGACAAAAAAATCTAAAACAACATAGATTGATAGGAAAGCAAACTACATTATAAAAGGAAATGAAACTAGATGACAACATCACGACGTGAAATGACATCGGAGAAAGAAAAGAAAAAATGCAAACAAAAATGAAATGAAATAAATGAGATGAAATCAAGTAGTAGCAGGAAGATAAGGCAGAAAACAGACAGAGAAGATGAGAGCAAATTAAACGAGAGAAGTGAAGAATCAGAGCAGAATGGAAGGAAAGGAAACACAATTACTTTGTTTGTGTCTTTATTTACATTTGAAAGCTGACTGTGTGTAAGTTCACACACACACACACACACACACACACACACACACACACACACACACACACACACACACACACACACACACACGCTTGTTCCCTGCTGCTTCGGAGCTCTCTGTGCTCTTTATTAAACGTATGAGCTCATATCTGCTGTTAGTCTGACGGCTTGGCATGCAGACGGAGCGACCCGTCGACCCTCCGGTTGCTTTGCTCTGCTTACTATTTCCGCTTTCTCCCTCCAAGGTCACTGCAGAGTTTGCGAGCGAGACGTGAACATGCTTCCTCGTCCACCTGTGCAATGTGAGTAATCCTCAGCATGTCAGCCATCCCCCTCTCCCTCTCTCTCTCTTTCTCTCTGCACCACACTGTGTGTCTCTTTGACTCTTCACAAGTGTGTATTTTGTTGTTGTTGTTGTTTTTGCAAGCTTCTCCATGTGTGAAGTCTGTTACAATTACGTGTGCAGGTGTGAAAGCTGCCGTGCCTTGATGGTGATTTTCCCTTCTGCGCCGTTGCACGTACACGACTTTAGACGCTTAGTGTGATTTTTGTGTTGCATGTGCGCTCCTGTGTCTGCATGTAGGTGTGTGGGCCTCCACATCTGTGTGTGTGTTTGTGTGCGTGCGTGCGTGTGTGAATGTTCCCCAAGTTTGTGTGCGTGCGTATAATCCAAGGCCATTCAATAGCACCACAAGAATCCATCCCATATCCTGGTTGCCATGGTTACTATGGCCACTTACCACAGAGGGTCCTGGCAGATCAAACAGGTGTGCATCCTGACAATGTCTCTCCACGACGATTGTTGCTAGGAACCTTTGTTGTGCGCAACACACAGGTGCCCAGAGAAAACCGTCCCAGAGAAAACCAGCAGGAGCACAAAAACATTGTCAGGATGCCCCAGTCTGAACTGGTGTGTATGTGTGTGTGTGTGTGTGTGTGTTCTTCTCCTTCTATCCTTGTGAGAGACAGTTTGCAGTTTAGGTCTTTATTTCTGTTTACATGTTTACATCATTTGGTTGCCTCCTGGCTACATATTTGTCAGTTAGAGACTCCATGCTGCGTTCATGGCCCATACAGGAATCAGGATTATTAGGTTCCATTTAACGTAATGGTTCAGTTATATGTTTTCTTTGGGATTTTAGGTGGTTTACTGGTTTGTGTATATGATACACACCTGTTATATCAAAATGATGGTTAGCTAAACCCCAGAACACAACACACATGCAAAGGAAATGAAAGGAAACTCAACAAAACTACCAAAGGAAAGGAATCATCTCTCTGTCTCTCTCACCTCTGCTCACCTCGCCCTACCCCTGCAACTGTTGACTATGTGCTGCCACCCTCCCCTCACACCCTGCTGTCCTCCCCCAATCCCCCGCCCCCCAAGTCTCTCCACAGCACACCTGTTGTTCTATTCATCTCTCTCCGATCACTCGCTCCTCCATTTTGACTCTCTCTCCTCGCGAGGCGTCCCACTGTCAGTAAAGTGTTTGTCTGTGTACCTACAAAGTCTGTTTTTCATCCAATCAGACGTGTGGCTTTGCCGCACCTCCCCCCACCCTCGGCTATATCCCTATCTAATAAATCTGAAAGGACAAATGTAAGCCCCTCGTCCCCTCAAACTGCCCCTCCTCCTCCTCCTCTGACCTCCTCTCCTCCTGCATTAGTGTGCCACTCATCAACGTGACTTACATCTAACCTTAAAAAGCTTTGTCGCCATGTGTGTGTGTGTGTGTGTGTGTGTGTGTGTGTGTGTGTGTGTGTGTGTGTGTGTGTGTGTGTGTGTGTGTGTGTGTGTGTGTGTGTGTGTGTGTGTGTGTGCGTGTGTGTGTGCGCGCGCGCGCGCGCGCTTGATTGTGAGCACACACCCTGCTGTCTGTAGTAAATATCATCCATAAAGCTGTGTGTTGATAATATTGACAGGAAGCATCTTTGATAAATCCATACGGGTGGCGATTCAAGCTGCAGCCCACCTGTGTGCAAAGGAAAGGAAAGGCAGCTTTAAGATTTGATCAGTGTAATCCCAATGTAAATAAAGCGCAGGATTGCAGGCTGGTGTCATAACAAGAACTAAGCTGCATTTACACGGTGCATTAAAACACAATCCAGAAACACAAACGTGTGAAGAACACACTGTGATGCAACCTGCCACACCAAGCAAGGAGATCTGGCTCGCATTGTAATTGGATCGAGTATGAATGCAAACTGCACAGCTGAGGTGCATTCATGTGATAGAACCCCCCCCCCCCCCCCCTACCCACCCACCCACACACACACTAACCTTGTGTTCCCGGCTCTGCTCACACTCGTGTAATAAAGTTATTTTGAATAGAAAGTTACGATTTGCCATAAATGGGTTTCTGCTCCTCTAATGTGGATGACGACAGTTACTGGCAGTGCCTCATCATAATTATTTCTATTGTTTTCTGCAAATTATTTTCAAGAGATCTCGAGAAAATGTGTTTTCTCCTTCTCTGTTTTTTTGTCTTCTCAAGATCTCAAAAAAAATGATCCAATTATCTCTAGAAAACGAAATATATTAATGATAACAAGCATCTTGCAGGAGTAAGGAGGTAGTCCAGGCTTAGATAGCACAATGGGAGATGTGAAGTTATTCATGTTTTCTGGCTATGTAAAACTTTTGTTCATATCAGTGTTTTCTTTTAAAAGCAGCAAAGCAGCTGTCAATTTATGTTTTTTTAATTCAGCCTTCTCTACCTCTTTGTATGCCTCCATCTATTGCTCATTTTCAGCTTCCGTCCCCACACATATGGCACCTTTTCTTTCCCTCACCATTGCTCCCCCTCATCTCTCCCTCCACCTCGCACCTCTCTTACACCACCTCCCTCTTCCTTGCTCCCCTATGCTAGGCACCTGCCCTCCCCCCACTTTCTGCGTCGTCGCTATTCCCCTGCGCTCACCCTCCTTCCCCCTAACCCAATAACTATAGCCCTCTGCTCCCGGCCTCCCCCGCTGCTCTTCCAGCAACAGCTCACCCCCGCCCCGTGTCTCCCCCCGCAGCGAGCCCTCGTCTCAGACCGCCGTGTGCACAATGTTCCTTGGGTGAGAGGTCAATGCTCTGGCTCCTCTGGCTACACTCTGGCTGCCCTGTTCTCCCCATTGGCGATGCTCCAACCGTGACGGGAGATCACAGGGTTCAATTCGCTCTCCTGTACGCTGAGAAAGACATGAATGTACAGGACAGACATGACACCTAGATAGTTACTCCCTGTGCTGGGCACTTCTCTTTGAGCGTTTGATCACTGCATTTTAAAACATTATGTTACCTACTTATATGTCATTATATATGTTTGGCAAATTAATCAAGTTGCTTTCTAAATGCCAAACGTAATAGGTCGGCTCTAGATTATTTATGATCTATGATTGAGACCTTATTTCACCGCTTTTAGACATTGTATGTGATATTGGGCCATACAAATAAACTTGACTTGACTTGACTTGACTTTAAAAGACACTAAGAGCAAGTGACAACAGATGATATATGCAGAAAAATATGCATATGTTACATTTTTTTTAAAGATGAATGCAGTTTCTGTATTTGGAAAGGAAAGGAAAGGAAAGGAAAGGAAAGGAAAGGAACGGAAGGAAAGGTGGTGAGGTGAGGTGTATTTAGCCATTTTTTGCTTTTATACTTAACAAATGACCTAAATTGTTATCATTTATAGTTAAGTACTATTAAGAAATTATTAAAATCAGATCGGATCAAAATCATCATAAATCAATTAATTTCCTAAAGATAAAAACACAGCACACACCCGGACACACAGAACACTTAAGGGCTGGACAATAGAGGCTGTTCTCAGGAGGAATGATTCAATATGAGGCAGCTTGTTTTGGTTGTACAATGGATTGAAGATAACAGGGGAAATTTGGGATGAAATGATTGGAAAATTCAATAAATTCTGTCAGGATAACTCATTTGTAAACCAATTTGGAGACCGCCCTGATGTCGCCATTTAGAATTTTCATCTAACCTGAAATATTTATTTAAGCATCCAGTTTTTAATCGAGATTGGGTAAATTAAAGATTATTGAAATAATGTATTCAATCATCATGTAGGCATGGTGGCCAGAGGACACAGAAATCTGTTCTGTCACCGAGCAAATAATGAAAACGTGTCATCTTGGACGAGGCAGGCAGACACATACTGCACTTCAGAGAATTCCATTTTCTAATTCTCTGACAGACGCAGAGGGGGAGCAGAACACATGTACCTCCCCCTCACATACACCAATTACTGCAATGAGCAAATGAAAGGCTGTGTCCCATCAGGGCCACCGTAGGGGGTAGAGAGAGAGGGGAATGTAGAGAGAGAAGGGGGAGTTGTACATAATTGCACTCCCCCTACACACACACACACACACACACACACACACACACATCGGTGTTGTTGATCATCTCAGAGTTGTGTGTTCAGTTTTGCAGCAGATTGCCCCCCCCCCCTTCCCTGTTTTTCTCCATCTCGCCCTCCGTTTCTCCACTCCATCTCTCCATCCACTCCACAGATTTCCCTCCTCCTCCCTCTCATCAGCTGTCACTTTGCTCAGTGACATTTTGTCTGACTTGGTTCTCACAATAATAGCAGTCAAAATATGTAGAAAGAGTCTGTCAGGTCAGTCAGGATTATTTCCAGCTTTACAACACACAAAAGAAAGACAATGGCTGACTGACTGCTTCTTAAAAACATTTTTGCTAATATGAGTTCAACGCTACTCAGACTTACTCTTTGTTCGCGTGGCTGCGCTCATATTTAAATGATCATATAGTGTTTTACCACAGAAAAAATAAACCTTTAAGAAACCTGAATTAATCAAGTGGTCTAATAGTGACACACTGTCAGAAGGTGCCTGAATGCCCATGTAACCTCTCGTGCCACGATTGATGCTGATGATATCAAAACTGACGTGAAAATATTAGTTCATCTAGTTTTATATATTATAGTAATTTATATCTGGGTGACAATGCCTTATGTATTGGCAGATTTAATGATAGTTGCTCTCTCTTGATTGCAGGAGCTCTAAGAGTTTTGTATCTGCATTGTTGAATTGTTTTCCTTATTAATGACAGTTTGGATCTGGAAAACACACACACACACACACACACACACACACACCCACCCACACACACACACACACACACACACACACACACACACACACACACACACACACACACACACACACACACACACACACACACACACATACTTATCACATAAACATGAAACTGGGTTTTAGCTGTTGGTGATTGAAACGTCGTTCTGAATCCTCCCGTCTCTCATCTGAGCTACACCGGTTAACTGATAAGTACTGAGCCTGCACATAGGTGGAAGTGAGTAATTGTTATTTGTTTTCAGGAAATATTGAAACTCCTCTTGTTCCCAGACATAAAAAAGCTTTTTCTGAATCCAGTTTGGCCGAGTATGATGACATCAACTATGGAGTATTCTTTCAAAACCTCACACACGTTTAAGTTAGATCTTTCTACACTAAGCTCAGTACTTCAATCAATCAGCCTCTTGTCGTGTGTGTGTGTGTGTGTGTGCACGCGGCCACACTTGGTGAGCGTGATTGTGTGAGTGAAGCCCACCTGACTGCATGCTCTCAGTGTGTGGGGCTGCAGCGCGGCATCTCTGCAGGCTAATTGAAGTCAACCACAGGGCAGCGTTAATGACCAGCCTACAGCGACCGTCCATGGTCTGTCATCCATCTGTCTGCAGCCCTGCGTGGTATTTAGAGAGATCAGGAGGGTTCAGAGAGAAGGAGAGAAAGGCACAAAGAGTCGGGGAAAAACAAAGGTGAGGGAGGGGGGGGACTCGGGATGGAAGTGGGCTAATAGACAAATGACCCAGGTGATGAAATGACCGCCATGCTGTGCAGGAAGTAGCCACGTCCGGCTCTGCTTATTTCTGCTCAGTGCCCATTATCCCCCCACAACCTCCCCTGGCGCCAAATTCACTAACGCAGAATCGATATGAGCAGGTGGGAGAACAGGAAGTGTGGATGAGGGGAGGAGAGCAGAGGAGAGGAAGGAGGAGAGGATTGGGAGGGATTTTCATGGTATTCATTGTTTTGTCTGAAAGAAATTATGGTTAGGTTTATGAAACGTTACGAACTCGGACACATCTGCAGTTTAGGGAAATCCTGGTAAAATCCATTTTCAGAATCGATTATTTTATAAAAGACGAGAAGGCCACACATACATTCTTTTAAAATGTGAGTTTGCTTGAAAATGAAAATGTGATGGAAACATTATGGAATAGATCCTAGAAACATCCCAGTGAAAATAGGTTTAAGCAGTATTTTAGTACAAACACAGTTTCTCTACTGATTTTTGGATAATCTGGCAGATGATGTTTTTTTTTCCATTATTACTTTGGTTATTACTTTCCGGATATCATCAGACATATTCTGAGCTGCAGTTGCTGTTACTTGTCCTTGTTTACTGTTAAATGTGCTGAAAAAATGTCTTTCTAAGGCAGGAGACAACGTTGAGATGCATTAGGATGTTAGAATTTGTGGGAAATTCAATATAAACAGATTAGTTCTTAAAAGCAAATGTAAAGGTCAAAATCTGTAAAATCATAAAACCCAGATTCTTTTTTCAATCAGAGGAAATGACAGCGCAGTTTAAGAAATAGAGGCTGAAGACGTTGCTGGCTGTAAACTGCAGCTGATGCTCTCCTGTCTGGTTGCAGGCAGTTTGCAGGAGTTTCTGTCTCTGCCACTTTTGCCCTTGTGGCATTTTGCTATGTGAGCCCCCCGGGGGTTCGTGGTCGCATCCAACGCTGGCATCAAGCCTGTGGTCAGCGGTAAACACACCACATTAACCCCAAAGTCAACCTGGACAAGCTCCAGAAGAGCACCAGATAATGGGGCTGCTGCTCAACTCCCTCAGTCATTTATTTCAGAATGTGAAACCAGAAAACCAGTACAACCAGTACAGTGAAGCCAAGGAGGTTTTTACTTGTTAGATTTGCTGCTCTGTCTCATCGAAATGCTGAAAAGTGAGCATGACAAAAACAGTTTCTAATTGACAATTACAATAAATACACTGTTTTTGTTGAAAGTGCAGTCTTTGCTACTGTCAAAGCTGCCACAACTGATTTGCTCTGTACAGTGAAAAGAGATAAAGACCCTTGTTTGTTATGAAAATGTGTTGTTGTCTGTCATCAAAATAATATGTTCAGTATCCCAGCCGTTACTATTTTCACTTCATTTTAACCTCAAAAAGATATTTCCCTTTTTTTTTCCAAATAAGACATGGAGACATGGGACAGTGCCTGATGATTATATGCTCATACATTGGAGTCAGGGAGGTGTAGCACCTGATATTGGTGTTTGGGAGATAAAGGTGGTTTGCGAAGCTGCATGCTGAGCAGCAGATAAACCCGCTTTGATGTGGAAAATGCAGGAGGTGGACAGAATAACAAGAATACCTGTAGAGTCTGCACTCAGTGGCCACTTTATCACACACGCACCTCCGTCCAATCCAATATAACAGCCCTGCTTTAGCTCCTGTACCTCCCTTAAGGTGATAATGCACAGGGTTTTTTAGACATTGAATCAGAGAGGCGTTGATTGAGCTTATTGGTAGCTGTTGCGACTGTAGTTTGTGTTGTTGATTTATAAATCGGTATTGTCTGGAAAGATGGATGTACATTTTTGGGAGAAAATATTAAGAAACCTTCAGATTTGTATATCTTTACCGCTGAGATCCAAACCTATTGCAGATAAGATATGCATCCTGAGATTGCGTTTTAAATGTTGTAAATGGTGTTTTCGTCTGCATAACCTCTGGCTCTATTGTCCGTGTCCACTTCTACATGTGCAGCGAGGCCGGTACATTGCCGCACGAGGCTATAAGTAGAAGCTCTATATAGTCCATATGAAGTGGAATATGAATTAAAGTGTGGTGCTGTGAAAGGAGGGCTCTCTTTTGCATGTCATTAACATGAAATCTTGACCCATTTGAGTTAATGATTTTATTATCTTCCAGTACATGTAAGGGAAATTATTCACAAGTTACAACAGAATATGATAAAGAGATATTTTTTCTCTCCTCTGTATAAGAATTACATTTCGCTAACTGGCCTTGACAACATAATTGAACATTAGTCTAATATAGAACATTACCAGAGAGAAATGAAAGCCTGCTGTCCTTGAACACTCAGTCAGCTTCATTGTGAAAACTACTGTCTTCCCTCCGTGGCTCTGAGTGAAAGAACCTTCATCCCGAAGTGAAGAGCATAATTTAACCCGCTCTAATGACATGGAACTATTCAGCAAGCTGCCCGTAATTGTTGGACCAGGGCTGGAAGAATAATAGTCCCGAACTCTCACCCTCCAACCTTTTCTTCTGTACAAGTCTGACCTAAGTCCTCGATCGGGAGAGGGGGAAAGAGAGAGAGACGGTGAGAGGGAGAGAGAGAGAGAGAGAGAGAGAGAGAGAGAGAGAGAGAGAGAGAGAGTGTTAGTAAGTTATGTGAACTACAGGAAGCCCATTATTTCTTAATATGATTTTTTAATGTGAAAATTAGAAGCAGACTGGATGTGGAGGTAATTTCTAATGTGTCATTCTGTGTGCGAGTGTGCATGCTTGTGCCTCCATATGAGTGTGTGTGTGTGTGTGTGTGGGTGTGTGTGTGTGTGTGTGTGAGTGTGTGTGTGAGTGTGTGTGTGAGTGTGTGTGTGTGGCAGGGGAAGGTGGCATGTGGGGGGTTATAACCAGGCAGCATGTCCTTATGTGACAATCTCCAATATTCCTCGCCTAATACCTGTAACTCAGTGGCTCATACTGGACGTTAATGAGTGCTGAGTATAGCACACCTCACAGAGAGAGAGAGAGTGAGACAGAGAGGGTGGGGGGGAGGGGGGAGTGGGTGCAAAAAGAGAGAAAGAGAAGAAGAGGCGAGTGGTGCTGGTCTAATGAACTCATAGCTGTGGCTGTATGCTGTCACTCTCCTGCTCAGCGCTGTGACCTGGACAATGCAGGCACATTGTTGCGGTGAATTGTGTGTGCTAACCCAGGCAGCCAGCGCCCCATCGCGCATCAATAGCTCCTGTAACTTAAACTTGGTGTAGTGCAGACCGGCCCAGGCAGCTGTCATTCTCAGCATTGTTTGGCCTGACAGCAGCCTCTGATGAGGCCATTGTAGAGTGAGGAACTCGGCAGAAAAGCAGAAAACTACACACACACACATGACGTGGGGCTGTGTGAGGAGTGTACAACCTCACGACGACATGATCAAGATTTATATGTTAAACTGCTGCAGCACCGCTCACCTGTCAGGTCCCTTAATAGAGACTAAAGTCATTATTGTGAGTAACAGAGACAGAGTAACATCATGCAGCAAAAAAAAATAATCAGGTGCTTTATTGTGCTTCATATAAATACAACTGTCAAATATTCCACCTCCTTTTCATATGATGACCTCAACCAACAAGGTTCTGTTTTAATTTGTGTGACTTGCTGTGTTTGTTAGCAGGGTGTGTCAAAAATGTGAGATCAATTTAGATGCCAAAAATATTTCTTCACATTGCAAGATTTAAAAAGCAAATTCTTTCAAGAGTAACACACCAAGATGGATTAAAGAACAAACATGTTTCATTACACCCTCATTTTCATCAGGTGCAAGTTGGTTCACATTCAGACAAGGATCCAGATCTGACAGATTCATTAATGGAAACAGAAAAAGGGCAGAAACGGCAAACACATAGGTCTTTACAAGGAAGTAGCGAGAACAAAACTGTTATTACAGCCATTTATCTCCCTGTAGATCAGGATTATTATCATTAGTTTTCTTATTGTTTGTCACACAATTACAAGTGAGGTCAAGACCTTGTGATGGCATTTATTACTAATGTTTATTAACCAGAGAATGAATTGAAAGAGAATCAAAAGATTGATTGAGAATGAAAATGTATTTATTTGCATCCAAAATATGAAGTCATTATTTATCATGCTTTAAATTTCTAAAACGAAAAAACAAATCTCCAGGAAAGCTGTTAGTATAGATGTATTGTGATATTGAGAGAAAAGAGGTTCCACTTCCCCCAAAGCAAAGTCTGGCCATAGAAGAGGAACAGATGTGAAAATTTACAACAAATGGATGCATAGAATGTTTTTCACAGCATTCGTATACTTTTAAGCTGCTACAAAAACCTACAATGAGCTTCTTTTTAATACATGAACCATGGTAGCAGAAAAATCAATCTAAATCCTGCTCTGTGATTTGAAACATCAATCATCAATGAAAACGGGTGAAGATGAGAATGTGTTTCTTCCTGAGGGGGGGAAAGTGCATCTGTGGTAAAGCAGAGTTTTCCTCCTGCTTGGCGATATGTGAATTTTAATTTATATATTCAACAGCTCCTAAGCCACAGGCCCACTTCCTTAATGGGCTTTAGACCGAGATTTGATTGAGTCCTGTTGTGCCTCGACCCCAATGAGGACCTGAAAGGCTTTGGAGAGCCGAGCACCCAAAGAGCGGGGATATGAATAGAAAGGTATTGAAGCAAGTACTGAGGTCCTAAAGAGCTGTGTGTGTGTGTGTGTGTGTGTGTGTGTGTGTGTGTGTGTGTGTGTGTGTGTGTGTGTGTGTGTGTGTGTGTATGTGTGTGTGTGTGTGTGTGTGTGTGTGTGTGTGTGTGTGTGTGTGTGTGTGTGTGTGTGTGTGTATGTGTGTGTGTGTGTGTGTGTGTGTGTGTGCGTGTGTGTGTATGTGTGTGTGTGTGTGTCCTTTTCAGGTCTAAGAGCTCTTATCCCCGAGCAGTAAAACATGGAGCACAGCACTCCTCAACCCTCCTGGTCATTTCATCTACTTCCAAATGTCACAGTGTCACAGACCTTTGTTGAGATCAGCAAGAAGGATATAGTGTGTGTGTGTGTGTGTGTGTGTGTGTGTTTGTGTGTGTGTGTGTGTGCGCGTGTGTGTGTATGTTTGCTTTTGCCAGTGAGGTGTGTGTGTAACTAAAGTAATAGAGGAAGAAAAAGGAAGTAGAGAAAAGAGAAAGTGCAAAAACACAAAAAATTGATAACTTCAGATGGTGTAAAGCTGAGCCACAGTCACACACCTGGAACATTTGGGACGTGATTCAATAACAGGAATTCGTCAAGGCAACAGAGTAAATAAATGATGGGGGAAGCTCGGGAAACATCAGATATCACACACAGAATCCACATCCTCAATAGGTCTCAGATGAATAAACGATTCTGTCCCTCTTTCCCGTCTGGACAGTAATGAGGTGGGAAAGCTGTGTGGGTCAGTGTGTGGTGCCGGGCCGCTTACCCGCCATTAAAGTTTAATAGAAATAGAAGAACGTCAGAGAGGTCAGCCAGGGCGTAGTCGCCGATATTAACAGGAAATGGGGAGGCAGGTAGGTGGGCTCCAGCTACAAGCAAAGCCATTATCATTCATTTACAGGATGTTTGTCATTCACAACACAACCTGCATGCAGAAACAAAGTGCGGCGTTTGGCTGGAATATCACACAATTGGTGAATATGTAACGGTTATTTGTTATTTTATTAAAATATTCTCATCTCCTCCTCTCCTCTCCTCTATTCTCCTCTATTCTCCTCTCCTCTCCTCTCCTCTCCTCTCCTCTCCTCTCCTCTCCTCTCTCCTCATCCCGCTGACATCTTACTTTATTGGCAGAGCTTTGCAGAACCAATACTCGAAGATTAAGCGTGTGTCCTTTTACTCTTCTGTTATTAAACAGCTGCTCCGACACACAACCGCTCCTTGTCTGTGTGTGCGTATGTGTGTGTCTCAGCTGACAGGCAGCAAAAAAAGCTCTTGCGTGAATTCCAAAAAGGTCACTTTCCCACCCTGATTTTGCTTCCTCTTACTCGTGTTTACGTCAACATGTAAATCCAGTGTCGCTTCATGTCTCATCACGTGTAATAAATGAATAAAGTCATAGAGACATTATGCAATGTGATGAAATAAAACATCCTTTGAATTATTTTTGAATAAATGATGTACATTAGATATTGTTATAATTACATTTTTGAATGATGAAATTGATAAATGTACGTATGTAATTTCAGCTGTAGCGGTAAAATGTTTCCACTCTGGTAAATTGCCAATATTTGATCATTCACACCTCGTCTGATTTACAGCTTCTGCTTTTTTCAGCCAATCACATTCTGCTACTTTGACTCTCGAGCTTGCAGAACTGCATCAGAACTTCATTGTGTCCAGATGTAAGTACAATGTGAATATCGCAGGATAAACATAACCACAGTGTGACACGGTGTGGAAGACTAGTGATTTTGTTGTTGTAAATTCACTTTCTTGACAACAAGTCACAGTCTACCTCAATGTGTCTCACCCGCACTTCCCTCCACCCACTCATTCTCAGCTTGTCCGTTTGCATCCACAACCTCAGGAGCCATATACTCGGCTGCTGCATGCAATTATAATCAGCTCCCCAAGATGTTCGCAAGCTTAAATTAGAACCCAAACTGGGCCCAGAGTACCTGCCCCTTTCTCTCAAAAGGCCCTAATGTCTGTACGTTGTGATGTTCTGTTTTGTTGATAAATGCAAGAATGTTTTGCCTTGACCTCTGTCTCTGGACCTTTGTGGGGCTGTGCGCTTCCCTTTGGGGCACACAACAACAATTATTTGTGCATCCTGTAAAGGTAAGTCAGCAATGTGAAACAGCGTTGTTACATTTTTCTGCCCAGAGCTGCACATTAAAACACAATTTGGACGTGGAAACTAGAGAACTGCGAGGCAACGCCGTGACAGATCCGCCAAAATTCAAGAATAACACATGGAATCGTTTTTTTCTTGTCATTTCTTACTTGTGACTTGTAATGTATACATTTACATCTGTACCTGAAATAAACTGGAAGCCTGCAGCCTGTTCATGTGAGCTGATTAATGTTCTGCGCCCTGCATATTCCTCCTCATTGTACATCTCAGCTAGACTCCAACTGTGGCAATCAATTCAATCAGCAGTGCTTATGAATCCATTACCATCTAGCTGAGAGCAGGCGGGGGCTGCATCCTTCAACTGGCCTCAGAGTAATTACAATTTAGTCAAACCCAAAAGGAAGGCTAGATGGATGGAGGGATTGAATGGATGGATAGATAGATGGCTGGGTAGACTAATAAACCATGTCCCTAATGGCTTACATGTGACTATGAATATGCATTACAGCAATTGGGCAATAAGAGTGGGTGTTGTGTTATTTACACCCCATGTCCCCCCTTCTGAGAATGCCGTAGCAAGTTGCCATGGCGACTAAAGCATAGCATAGCAACCCACGACAAATGTTGCATCCTAATTCTGAAGGTCAGAGGTCTTACAGTGCATTGAGGATGTCTACAGGCCTTGAGGCCATAATATACAATGTTGAAAATTCATAATTCTCCACACTGACGCCCACCGAGCTCCCCTCATATATAATTACAGGCTCTGCTCTCCACACACAAAAAATACATTTCCCTATGCTCCAAATTAAATTTCAAACATGAGTTTGAACCGCTAACCTTTGCACAACAAAGAGTTTTTTCACATATACTTAAGGTCACATCACAGCAAGCTCTGGTGTGTATACATGTCCACGTCATATATTTACTTTACGCAGCATTACTTTTGAATAAAGAACATTCTTAACTCATCTGTTGATGCAACGTATAAAGAATTGTATATCTTTGGCATAGATGTAACACTTTTCATCATGTCTACTTTGATTCTATTTTTCTGCATTCTGCTTCTTTCTATCCCAAGTACTCAGTCCTGTTCGGTTATCCTGCAAAATCCACTGGGTGACACATTCAATTACTGTGTTGCATAATTTGATGGAAGCTTAAACCAAAGCCTCAAAATGTTTAATATCATATCTAATATATATAAGATTTGATCTTGCATGGTTATATCCTAGATTTAAATATTTTAACATTGATTCTGCAGTGCTACAGCTTTTCTGTCATCAAATCAGCGAGCCGTTATGTGATTACAGAATGGTAAAAAATTCTGTTTATAACTGTAAACTGTCATTTTGAAATGAGTCTCAGTTTGATAAGGAAGCTCAGTTAAATCCTCTACCTGAAAGCATCACTGCAAGACGTATTGGTTCTGTGACTTCAGAAGAGACACACTGGTTTGTGTTCAGACATGACTGGAACGACACGTCGGATCCGTTTCAGGGGAGTTTCGAGTCTGGAGTGTCGGGGCGCAACACAGTATGGTGAGATTGTGATAGTACCTGGCCCACATTGCTTTAATTAGAATTAAATATCAAGAAATTATACTGTGCCAAATGGCATATGAAAGGATCGTAATCACAGTGTGATTACAATTATTGGATAATTGGTGTGGCCCTTCTCCGTTTCTAAATGTCTCAGAATTCTGACACCCACATGTGACAATTATAATGATAATCATCATTTCGACTATCGGAATGATAGATTTCTAGTATTCTTTTCCGAGGGTTTAATTATAGCATGTTTTTTGTTATGGCCCACTGAAAATGGCAATTTTCCAAGTCTCAGGAATCACAATCGGAGCACCTCTGCACTCAGAAGGCTAGTAGGGGGATGTAACAAATTGATTTTGACACAGCAAACATTTTTTAGATCTAGTGTGACGAAAACAGAGAACTGGTACACTGAAATACGGAAGGCACATGCTAATAATTTTGACATTTTGAGTGAAAAGCTCCAGATTCATTGGGTAATTTGGAGAAGGACATAAAAATATGGTTTGATAGGCCCGTGTCCTATTAAACTGACGAAGGATGGACTCATTAGAGACTGAGCATACAGTCCATTACACACATAGGCAGTTAACAGGCAGACAGAAAGTGAGGTTACATGTCAGGAACAGAGGCATTAAATAAGAAACATAGAGTATATTTAGTTGTATAGATGTGGGTGCTAATGGGTCTTGAGAGGGTATAAGCATAGTCTATACAGTATGTGAAGGGTGAGTGTGTTTGTGTGTCTCCAGGTATATATAATGGTGTAGAGGGGCGTGTGAGCTTCTCTGCAGTTTGGTTTGCGGCTTAATCAGGGAATCGCAGAGCTTTAGGGAGGGATTTTATTTAATTTATTGAATTTAATTGAGATTGAATTCCAGGTGGATGGAAACTGGTGGACCCCTGACCCAGGGTCAGACGAGAGAGGGATGGTGCTCAGAGCATATTTGTCCCCTTTATATTCAGTAGGTAGGTCCATTTATTGAACTGCTTTAATAGGACCCCAAGGAGGGGCGCTTGCCAGTTCCGTAACCATTTCTTCAGAGTCTTTAAGTTACATTACGGACTGGTGATTACATTCTCTGCCGCAACAAGCACAGATTGACAAGTTTAATTTGTCATATCAACAATATATTGGTTAGCTGTTCTCTGTCCTGAGTAATCATGAAAATATTGTTATAAAATTGTGGGTTCATTAAATAAAGTTGGTTGTATGAATCAGTACAGCCACATTACACGCTTATTTCCAGTCTACCTATTCTCCATGTTATACCCCTTCAAGCAGCGAAAAACAACATTTGCACTGTGGCAACCATATATTCGATTAACTGGTATCCAGCCTTCTACTGCCCTCCGCTGTCCGAAGCAGCCAAGACCATCCAGCGACCGTGCAAGCAACAAATGTGCCGTAACCTCCAGCTTTCCAGAAGAAAACAGGACATTATAATGAGAACAAGAGACAAACAAAACAAATGCAAGTTTGACACCAAAACCTTCCATTATAGGGGTTTTAAATAAAGGATTGTTATTGTATTAGGCAAAGCAAACCTTTAATTCTTCCTGTATGATTCAACCAACTACACATAGTATAAAAGTAATAATAAAGTATAGTGTCTAAATAAGATTTTTTGGACCAAAATGTGAGATGATACAGAGCACATCTATTTTCCTATAAAATATTTACTTGGGAGATCAATGTGTAAATATTAAACATAACATTTTACAACAGCAATAACAATAATAATAATTCCATCTCACATATCTGTACAACATAAGGCAAATACACGCAAGTCTATTTTCGGGCTAGGTATAAATCAAATTAAATAATAAAAGGAAATGTTCTGCCGAATCAAACTGTACGAGATGGCAAGTGCACATGGAAAACTATCCATATCTGTTGTCTGATGAAAAATAGTCCGACCAAAGTTGAGTCCAAGCCTGTGCACTTGATTGAACATCTAATTCCAAAACAATAAACACTAAGTGGGAACTCAATGACTGGAGACCCTCATGCATATACTGTCTACGAACAGTAACAGCGATGAGCTTCAACCTAACAAGACCTTTCAACCCTATCTACTCTTCCCAGCATGCATTGGTGGGGATGAGACCAGGCAAGTTGCTAATGAATTCAGTGTTAAGTCTCCAGGCCATGTGACTGTGGGGGGAGACGCACATTTTAGCACCATGAAAGAAAACACCAAAGAAAACAATAAACAGGAGACCAGTCGTATGCTTATGGATGTATATTTTAATAAAAATAATTCTGTCAAAATTAAACAGAATACAATATTTCATTTTTTAACATGTTTCCAGTAGATACGTATTTTTTTCAATTATAATTTTTCCTTTTTTTTTATATCATTTTCAAGGTTTAAAAGTCATGCTAAGTAGAGGGTAGCTCATTTCACAAATCTTTTTTGCTAAAACTCAAAAGTCAAAATATCAAATTAAAAGCAAAACGGAAGTCAATTGTGCACAGCTTGTCTGCGATGCCTAATAACATTTATCTGGCCTTTCCACAATACGTGTGTTTTGGCTTCAGAGGCCACCGGCCCATTTCCAAAAAGGTTCACATCTCCCATCTCCTTGTGATAATCACTGATCTGTTCTGGTGCTTCAGCGTCAGATCAGCGGCTATGTCTGCTCAGAAAAAAAGGAAGGTTGCATGGTAACAGTACTGAGACGAACACAAAGGAAAGCTGGGAGGCTCAAAAGTTGTTCTGTCAAATACAAATGTTGGTGTAACAGAAGTCCTTTACAGCTGTAGAAGCTGATTGTGTGTGTATGTGGGTGTGTGTGTGTGGGTGGGTGTTAGAATAGCTCCTATTATAGCAGAACGCCCTTAGAAAAACAGCTTTGTAAAAAGTTCGACCACAAACTCTTTAGTAAACCCCACACCTCATAAACATCTCTAGCATTACATGATTCCATATTTAGTTAACAGACTGAACGGAAACAGGAATATACACTTCAGGTGTGGGCAATGCTACTGTTTGTCAGGCCACATCAAAGCAGTTTGCCACTATTTAGACAATTCAGTCAGACTCATTTTGTTGAACAAATGTGATTGAGAATCAGTCTTTTGATAATCAAAGACAAAAGGAAATGTTCAAAGAAAGATCGAAAGTGTAACTGATAAACTAAGATGTGATGCTGCCATGAACAACCATCTTTTTCCTCTCATCGCTTTGTCCTCTCCTTTCAACGGTCACCTGGATGGGACACCGTCTACTCACTACAAGGCAGTAAACCAAGACAGGCAGGTCAGCATTAAGTGTTATCAATATAGTTACAACACCACATAGAGCAGGAGGGGTGGGGGGACAAGAACGGTTGTATGATGAACAATGTGTAAGTACTGTTCTACACAGACAGATCGAGCTGTTATCCGCTGCCATTCAGTGCTTTGACAATCGTCCACACTGGAATAAATACAACGGCATTTGAAATACGCAGCGCAGCTTGATGGTAGGAAGCAGCTCGGCAGCACATTCTGATAAAGTGAAAAGTTCTCATGCAGCCCACATCTGGTTTGAGAGTCATTTACTATCTATACTATAAACTTAAAACCCTTGGTGTTGTGCTGATAGTTTGACCTGTTTATTTGCAATTGTTAATGGAGATAAAAACCTCCAGAGCACAAGTCAGGGTGTAGAAGATGAAAAAAGCCAGCAGCAGTGGAGATCCTGGGAGAGACTTCACTTCATGCAAACACTCTGCTTGTCCCTCTGCTTTTGACACATTTAGAACAAAACTTCTATGATTTTGGAAGGTTCCTGTGACAAAATATCACCGATTTGAAACTTTCTGATGATAAAAATAAAAATAATTTGGGGGCCTGCTTCAATCCTTCTTATATCTTATGTTGCTACTTTTCTGGATCAGCGTCGACTGCAGCTGATAACCTGCTTTATACGATCGGTGGTGTTTTCGTGCCATTGTTCGCTCACCTGCCTTCATGTATTAAAAATGGTAAAACCATCCACAACATTCGTCCTCAAGTTTCCCATTACTGAATGTATCCTAAAATAATAAAACAGCAGCTTTTGAATGCTACACTGACTCCAACTGCAGGCATATTAGATTGTAAAGTCTCTCACGCTTACTGGTTCTTTACATCTTCTCCTAACTTAAAAGAGACTCAAACAAAGCCTCAACAATTTTATGGCTGTATGTACTTTATCTGCATCTTTAATTTATCTTCTTGCGTTACCGATTCTCCCAAAAGCAGCGTGTGCTCAGTGGGGAGTAACGGTCCACAATGTAGACTTACAGGCAAAAAAAAGAAAGTAACATCCCTCAAATTTGACCTACAGTCCCAGGTCTGAGCTTGTCGTCATAGAAACCAGCTGTGAGTGTTGTGGTCTGTGATACAAGGTGAGCAAAATACTGCTTCATTGGAAATCAAAATCCACCCATTGATACAAAAGAAAAAGAAAAAGAGAGAAAACGAGTGGGAATAAGAATTTGTTTTGTCCAAGATGAGCACAACAAACCAACAAAAAAAGAACTAAAAATGGCTAGATAAACAGAATAATAATTAATTATCTTTAAATAGTGTCACACATTTCTGTATTTGATAATACTAAATTAAAAGGAAGCTTTCTTCTCCGCTCGCCTCTGCTCCTGTCACTGGCTTGGTCTGACGGACAGCCAAACACACCAATCACACGCATGCTTTCCCCCATCGCCATGACAACTACTTGCTGGACACGCCTTCCCTCAGCGCTACTTAACATTAACCTGTGGAGAGACAGATAAAAGTGTAAGCCAAGTAATGAACCATGTGTGTGGTGTGTGGCTGTGTGTGTTTTGCTTTTTGTATGATTGATATAATTGTATTGTGTTTATATAGAACAGACTTACTGGATATAATCTGACAGTCGGATTGGAAACAAATGCGTGGCCTTGAAAAATACAATACAGTTTATTACATACAAGTCATGATCTGGACTCACCTGGACGTGGGCTAGTGCAAAAAGTTGTCTACTCTGGCGAAAGAGCAGGAGCCAGAACGGACCCGGGCCATGAGCTGGACACACTCTGTGGCCTGGCCCAGCGCCAACATAAGGGGAGGCTGCTTAGGCAGGTTCTGGGACTCTGCAACAAAAAAACACCCACAGTAGGTATTGGTGCAACAAGAAATCCTGCTTTATAAACCAGTATAGGACCAGTTAGAGATGCTTTTACATGAGGGCTACATAAGCAAACCGCTTCATAATAATATTTGTCCTTGTGCCTCAGCTGGAGGCAGACCAGACAATCAGTGAAAACCAATTTGAAACGACAAAGTGAAACAAAATACCACCTGTGCTTCAGTGTGATCAGAGAGCTTGTGTCAATAAAACGTAGAACTTTTCTCTGCTTTTGGTTAAACTTCGTTTTTGATCAGACTAATGATTATACTGATAATTGCTCGCAGCTGTTACGAACAGAGAGCGAACAGTCAGGCAGCGAACCTCGCTGTCTGTACCGTTCACCATTTCCACGAACTGACGACACCTAGGAGGGAGGATGCACTGGTGTGAGAGGTGCCCACCAGCATTCAACATTCGTCAATTTGATTGCAAAGCCTTTTGAATTCAGGGGGGAGAGTATCAAGCCTGGGAAACACTTTCCCGTCACAGTCCTGTCATTTCTGGGCCAGCTGTGAAGGAGAGATCAGTTCAACTCACTGCTGTTTGTCATTAGAATCATTTGTGCTTAGAGCTACTTTGTTTGGAGTTCATTCTGATTTTGATAAATGATCGCTGTCCTAGAGCAGACTGTTGTTTTTTGTTTGTTTGTGAATTTGTGTTATTTAGCTTAGTCATCAGTTTCATTGTTTCCATTCATTAAGGTATTGTCCTTTCATCATCAATTGATCATGCCTTTACACACATGGATGAAATTTGGTATTCAGAAACTGTGAAAATTGTTGAAATTAAAAGATCTTTTGAGAAGAATAAAAACCTAATAAACTGCCAGTATCGAGGCTGGAGCATCTCAATTTTAGGTGGGGGGGGTCGAGTGGTAGTGGAAGATGGCTGTATTTTGAAACAGGCAAGGTACTGTGAGATACGAGCAAATTTGCATACCCGGTGCCACTCATTTTTAAACATCAGTTATTCCAGATGGAGATTTTCCCACTTCAAAGGAAGCAGTTTGCTGCATTTTATTCTGCCACACTATTGAAACATTTCCATAGAACTAAAGCTGATAACGGTTTAAAGCAGACATGAAGACAGAATTATTTTTTGTACACTTTGCCCACAGTATGGAGCTAATTGCACATACTGTTTTCAGTTTGTTTGTTGTGTCATGTTCTTACTTTGGAAATTGGAGAGCATCTATTGGGTCATCAATGTAGTCTGGCAGACTGATTAATACTTAGTTTCATTTAAAGTTATGATGATTTGCTTTGAAAAAAGTTAGGACCAAATAAATGCATTATAAAAAAGAATTTTGCATTATGAATAATGCAAAATATTAAAATACGGGAAATATAAGGTTTTAATTTTAATTTGCCATCAATTGAGATAGTTTAATATACTGATTCAACAGTTCCAATATACAGTATTTACTGCAAATTCTAATTCAAATAATAATAGTGATAATAATAATTATGATGCACCTCCGGTCATAAACCTCAATCCCCAGTTTAGAAAAGAGCACATGGTATCTAGTGTATTAGTGTAATATTGTGTGTGTATGTGTGTTTTGCCGTTTACCCAGTATGGCGCTGTTGAGTGCTGAGCAGAGTGATTCTCTCTGTGTGGGATCTAACTGCTGACCTACTGGGCAGTTCCATGGATCCGAGTATGCGAGCAGGCTAAATGCATCCTAGAAAGAAAGGAGGACATGAAGACAATACATAACAACAGCTCAGTGTTTAAGACATTATTTAGACAAGGTAAGACTTAATTCAACATTGAAGAAATGACATCAGCAACATCTTCTAACTTTTTCAAGACAGCAGAATGGTGGGTTGCGGTATCTTAAAATCTTAAACCATTAACGAAAAGTAGACTAGAAATCCAGGATGCCGACATAACGCTAAAAGTGAACATTCATTTTACAAGGCAGATGGAATGGAACGCACTGCGGGCATCAGTAATTAACTTGGACTCTATCAGTGAGAAATCTTATACGATGGGGGACTCTTTTGTTGCGAAGCAGGTCGAGCCAATGTGAATTTAACACAAGATTGTAATGAAATCAGCTAATTGTGTGCAATTAACAGAGCCATTCTGTGGAGCCTTTATCAGACTGTACTGTTAGACAGAGAGTGTTTTGTCTCTAATAAGACTGCAAGACGATCAGACGACACAGCTTGCAGTTCAAAGTAATTCTATCCTTCCTCTGTGAGCCGTGGACATGTGCTGGTCTGTGTGTGAGGCCTGCAGTGTGTGCAAGAACGTTGCACCCAGGGTTTAAACTGCTGATGGAATCTCTTCAACCCAGTTCTGGCATTGTTTCAAAGTTGTTGTGGAACAGCTGTTTGCTGAGTGCAAGTGTGTGTGCGTGTACCTGTAACATCTTCTTGTGCGTGGCATTCTTGCCATACTCGCGACACAGCTGTTCTTGGAGCGCCTGCAGTTCTCTTCCAAACTGGATCATCCTCTCTGTGGCGGCCTGGTTCCCTCCACAAAGCTGTCTGCTTTTGCTGCAACCATCATCTAATGGCAACAGGCACACACAGGAACACGCACACATATTTAAAGTGGCTGAAACCGACATCTTGAAGCTGGATGTAATGACGCATGTGATGAGTGTGTTAATGTTGTGGTTCTCCGATTGTTACCTGTTACAACATTTGCGAGACTGTTGTCATCCTGCTGCAGGATCTCTTCATGTTTGTAAGTGCCGTTCATAATCCTAGCTGAGGAGCCCTCTGTCACCCCGTTGGAGTAATGTTCTGCTTCGATCTCCATCTCACTGTCACTGCACACACACACACAACTCACATCAATACAGAGGCACTCATTATTTTGTCAATTCATTCTGTTTCCAGACTTGTATCTGTGCACTCAGCGGTCTCAAACTTCTGTATTTCCTTAATTTCATTACCTGTTTTGATGACTGAGCCTGTTTTTGTCAATTACATGTCTCTAAAAACCACTTAGATTTTCCTTTTATGTCGAAAGTTGAAAACAAGTAAATAAAAATGTATTTATTAAAAAAAGGAGGATAATACTGAACAGAGGTCACCATTTTCAAACGTTTTACAACCTCTGCCTTGTTTTCATAGTTTTGGGCATTATTACTTATGATTACAAGAGCCCTTTACTCATCAATTACATTGCTGACATCTAAAGACATGATGACTCTGCTAGGGCACAGCACAATAGGTCAAATTTGAGGCAGAAAAACTCAACTAAAATCACTGGCCCTTGTTACCTGGTTTCCTGGGTGCTGTTAGCGCTGTGTGGCTGGCTCTTGGTGGAGTCTGATGAGTTGGACTCTGTGTAGTTGACAGAGGAAGGGGAGGAGGAGGTGGAGGAAGAGGCTGAAGAGGATGCACTGGGGTATTTGATGCTGCCAGTGCCGCTGTGGCTCTTTGACTTGTTGGGGGGAGTCACCCCATTACTACAGGTAGGGCTGTCTGCTCCTGCACGGGGGTGGTGGAGGGAGCACACGTGTACACATACAGACAACCAAGCAAATACACACAAGCAGAGGTGACACACAAACATTTTGGAGAACCTACAATTGACAGGCTGAGTGTTTGTGTGTGTGTACCTCCGGCGTGCAGGTGTGTATTGCTGCCTCCATGGTGGGGGCTGACGCTGGGTGAGCCGGGGTAGCTGTCCTGGGACTTTGGAGAGCGAACAGTCAGGCAGCGAACCTCACTGTCTGTACCGTTCACCATTTCCACGAACTGACGACACCTAGGAGGGAGGATGCACTGGTGTGAGAGGTGCCCACCAGCATTCAACATTCGTCAGTTTGATTGCAAAGCCTTTTGTATTCAGGGGGGAAGAGTATCAAGCCTGGGAAACACTTTCCCGTCACAGTCCCGTCATTTCTGGGCCAGCTGTGAAGGAGAGATCAGTTCAACTCACTGCTGTTTGTCATTAGAATCATTTGTGCTTAGAGCTACTTTGTTTGGAGTTCATTCTGATTGTGATACATGATCGCTGTGCTAGAGCAGACTGTTGTTTTTTGTTTGTTTGTGAATTTGTGTTATTTAGCTTAGTCATCAGTTTCATTGTTTCCATTCATTAAGGTATTGTCCTTTCATCATCAATTGATCATGCCTTTACACACATGGATGAAATTTGGTATTCAGAAACTGTGAAAATTGTTGAAATTAAAAGATCTTTTGAGAAGAATAAAAACCTAATAAACTGCAGGTTTCGAGGCTGGAGCACCTCAATTTTAGGTGGGGGGGGTCGAGTGGTAGTGGAAGATGGCTGTATTTTTAAACAGGCAAGGTACTGTGAGATACGAGCAAATTTGCATATGCCCGGTGGCACTGCTGGAGAGCATGGAGTGCTCTTCTGACAACAACAGCAAAGAGGAAGTACAGTTTACAACTATTACTACTACTACTATTTATTGCCACCTATGAACTTACTTTAACATGAACAGTAGGTTGGGGTTGTGATCTAGCAGGCCGGGATAAAGCTGTTGAGTGGCTTCTATGGCCTCCCCTACCCGTCCTGCCAGCACCAGCTTCTGTATTCCTATGAGGCAAAGGGAACGTGATGTTATTTATATTGCCCATGCCCATGCTATGCAAGCAATAATTCATAGAGGACTATATGCATATGGCAGCGGAGTGCAACCTAAATGTATGCAAAATGGATCATTGGGGACAAACAATAACTACCAACTCTTGTTCGAGACATGTCCTCTTTGAAAATGCGGACAGAAAGACATCTGGTGATAACAACAGTACACACTTCAACTCAAAATGTGGAATCGAATTTGTTTGGCTCACTCTGTCTGTTCTTTATAGAGGTTTGATCCTCTTGTATCATGGTCTCTGTGGCCCTGGCGAAGGCTGTTGCGGTGGCACAGTACCCATGATGCACTAGGTAGCTGGACACCATACTAAAGACAAAACGTGACAACATGATGAACAGATTAAAAAAAAGGAAATGGGGACTTGCATGGTCCCAATCACACAAAAATCTGAAGAGAATCCTGACACCATAACTGTACCGGATCTTATTCTGGTTATCAATGTAACAATATTAGCATACACAGTGTTGGTCGTAACTTAGCATTATCTAAAGAAGAAGAATGACATATGAAAACAAATTTACCAACAATGACACGGCCAAGTTTATTACTGAATGATCCCACTGCCCACCACCTTTACTTCCTAAAGGGAATTGAAGATTCTATTGAATGTGCTACAGCAAAACAGTCACACTACCGTATACGTCATATACTGAAAACATCATTTCTTCTACATAAAGCTTTAAAAAGTTTTGAAGTCCTTTTTTTATAAGATGTCAAGCTTCTACAGGATACATTTTCATGCCTTTCAGATCACGATGCGGTGCGTCATCAAAATATTATCCTGTGCGACTGACTCATAGGTATATGTCCATATGTGTGTGTGTGTGTGTGTGTGTGAGTGAGTGAGTGAGTGAGTGAGTGAGTGAGTGAGTGAGTGAGTGAGTGAGTGAGTGAGTGAGTGAGTGAGTGATCATGAATCTTACTTCTGCAGGACTGCCTGCCACTCCCCCAGCCTCTCTCCTATGGGGAAACGGGCGATCATGCCATGGATCTTGGCCCGCCACTCGCTCATGTAGTCCTCAATGTCGAAGACAAATGGCTGCTGGCCGAAGTTAGCGTCTACAATCTCACCTGGGGTCTGAAGCCCCACGGTGGGGTACAAGTTTGGCTGGTAGATAGTAAAGATAAAGTATTCATGTCAAAGTAAAGTCTTACATGGGCGTCAGTTTCAAACAGTGGTGTAAAGTATAAAAATGTAAATAGTTTGCTACAGTACTTATGTTTCTTCAGAAAAATGTTCTACACTACAAATCCAACATAAGCAACAAGGCCAGTTTAAAATGGAAAATGGGACATCATCATGACCATCATCAGAAAGCGCCGCAGCTGCAGCTTTACTGACTGCAAGAGATAAGTACGAACAACCAACAAATGTTAAGTAGCCGATTCCGCCAAACTATCAACACATATGGGAACACCTCAATACATATGGGGATATTCAGAAAGCCACCATCTGACCTGAAGATGCACACTGAGGGAAGTTAATGTCTCCATAAAGTGACAAACTGTGATGAGGGAGCGAGGGAATTCTGGTTAAACTGCATTTTACTGTTGATACTCAAGTACTTAGTAGTATTTGTTGTCAATTCAATACTTTTGATACTTACATCAAATTGACATCAGATACTTAATTACTTAATTTGACACCCGCCACTGGCTTCAAGAGGCGTAAGTGTTGCTTCCCTCAGTGTTTTGAGCATCTTTCCGTTATATTGAGTACACGTACTGACGCATGGCACAACATATAAATTACCTCTGAACTACCCCTTCTTTAAATTACAGTTATTGGATGTCAACACCTGGTTTTCTAGTAATAAAACCGTGAAAATGTAGGAGTTTGTTCCAGACACTGTGGACATTAGACCGCCAAAATAAGCTGCAGTCATATATGAATCTGCAGTTGGTCTGGTATGATAAGGTTCATGTTGGTTCTGTATCTAGTATAAGCAGACAGTAATCTGTGCTGTACATCTGCCAACATAAAGCAAAGGAGTTTGTACATTTTCCTCAGAATCTTTCTCCTAACGCAAGGATTAGGCCAAAGGGACTGAGGCAGTGCTAGAGGACCAGAAATCACATGTATCAATAACACTACAGCAATAAAAGATAGAGTAAGGAAAGGATATTGTGCTGCAGCAATGTGATGATACTTACAGGGAGGTCCGTGAAGGCAACACCTGTGGGGTGGAAGAATCAACAGTTGATGTTGGCGAACTTCTTGAACATAAATGATGTTCTCAGGCAAGATATAAAGTGTATCTGGACTTAAATTACACATTTCCATGTTAATCTACATGTGTCTATATACATACCTAAGCTGATGCCATTTTTGGTGTAAAAGCAAGTGTTGTTGATGAGGTTCACACAGCAGCCGATCACATCACCGGTGGTGAATGTCGGGCCGTATGGTTGGCCAGTCCCGGAGGAGCAGAAGGAGTGGCCGTCATCTCCGTGGTAACCGTATGAATGCTTGTCCCATCCTAAAATGGGACAGAAGAGGGATAGGTTTGTGTTTATTATTCTAGATGTAACTTTAACAAAGAAATGGAACAATTCTGTGTAAGTTTGTTTTCTAAAAGAAAATACTGATACATTTTCAAGTTGTTTCTCAGTATCATTCTGGTTTCTTATTCATTTATTCACATCAGGTGGGAGGTGCCCAGTAGAAACATTTTGATTCAGCAGTCACTGGAGGAGGGAGAGAGTTACTCATTCACGTCTGTTGCTCACATTTTCCCATCTGACTACCGCTGCCTCCAGGGTGTCTCGTGAAAATCCACACACTCTGTTTGTGAAAATTTACTCTAGCTGTGGCGTGTTCTGCAGTGCCATGGGTGACCACCAGGAGGATCTGGTCTATGTAAAGAAACTGGTGAGTCACTGGCAGCCCACAGCAGGGCATGAGGCAGAGCAGAGGACAGCACAGGGAAGGGGAGATTTCATGTTTGACTTATTCAGCTCCTTTTTCTAGCTCATACTGATGCACATCTGTGTCACTGATCCACGTATTCAATCGCCCACCAACCCCGCCGCTCTTTTACTAGATGATATTCGCTGCATTTTATGAAACAAGGAAACAACAAGCCCCCTAAAACACACCATTAATTACAGCACCTGCATGAACTTCAACCAGGAAATATGGCTTTGAACTTCACATCAAAGATCATTTTGCAAATTGGATTTTCATTTCCTTTAAAACTGCGATTTCATAAAATAAAGCAAACACAAGGTCATGAGTGCACAGCATTCTTTACAACCCCAATATCAGACTTTGCTCCAAAAAGCTGAAATACATCAGTAGCATAAGAGGAAGGCCGATGTTGTAGTTGACTATTATTGAGTTATATTGGATCAATGCTGTGTTATTTCCAGACCTGTATTAGATTCCCTACAAATACTGTCATATACTGTGCCCATACAATAGTGACTGGACAAAATGTCTTCGCAATTGGAAACTCATTTACAGTGATTGGAACGGATGTGACCCCCTTGTGTCTGCGCTGATTGACTTTTGCAGGAATTTCTCTCCCTGATCTAGCAGAGATGCTTTACATCGTTCAGCTTCAGCCTGCTGCTCCATTGGTGTCTCGTCTCCATCACAGCCTGTCCATCACTGACAAAAAGGTAACGTAGGGTACACGCAGGCTAAGGGCAAACTGAAATATACACTTGTTTCAATGCATAAATGAGTATTTTTGTGTTTAGCAAAGGATTAACCTGTCCAACTGTGTTGATGTTTGTAAAGAAGCTGGTTCCTATTCCTTTATACTGTTCTCAATGTATTTTCTGCATGTGTATATGTTTGTGTGTGTGTGCGCTGAGGTATTAGATTAATCTGCTGACAGGGATATTGCCTCTAAAGCCAGGCTCACTGCTCCTACATGCTAATGAAATGGGCAGGGCTCCACAGCAGGATCAGACACAGAGGTCAGCTTTGAAGAACATTGTACTATTAAGAGACGGACACACACACACACACAGAGAGACGTGGATGCATGTTTAGTAAACATGGGCAGATGGACTTAAATGTTTCCACAGAGACAGAGTCATATACTACCCAGACAAAGATGAGCGGAGATGAACTCGCTCAAATGCAATCAGCCGAGGACACACACACACACAAACACACACATCATCACATGGAGTCAGTCAGAGGTAAGGCAATCAGCAGTAATCTGTCTATCAGAACTACAGATCGTCTTTACTGGAATCATAGCAACCAAAAATGTTTTTGTAACTAATGTGCGCGCAGGCTTTCAAAACCCAGCCATCCATAAAGCCTTGTTCCACACTATTCCACTGGTGTGTGTGGCATTTGACACCAGTGATTCAAGAAGAGAGGAGAATGAATGATCTGTGTGTGTGTGTGTGTGTGTGTGTGTGTGTGTGTGTGTGTGTGTGTGTGTGTGTGTGTGTGTGTGTGTGTGTGTGTGTGTGTGTGTGTGTGTGTAGAATCTAGAGGCTGAACTGCCTGGATGAGTCCATGACATTCCACAATCCTGGTCCACCGGACAGATCAGACAAGGCCTAGAGACCACAGCAGATCTGATCAGATACACTGCAGATTTATGAACACTGTGTTCCTTCCTATGTTTCATCAGACATCCCTGAAACATTTGCAAATTTCATACGTTTGTGTCTGCGTGTTTGTTTGCTCTGACTGTGCTGAGGCCGGGTGAGTGAGGAGAACTATGGCGCAAAAAGAGAAAATCTTTAAAAGCAGGAAGGAAAGAACGACTGGTTTCTTTTCCTGTTGTTTAATTTCAATTCCTATTATGAAATTACAAAATAACAACATGTGTGACAGCATGGACACAACTTTAATAAACCACAGTCACTGAATTGTTATGTTTCTGAAGACAAAGCCTGAGTTAACCATCAAACTGTCGTCATGATTGCACCTAAACACCTAAATCTTGATGGTGAACAGGCTCCTAGTCCCACACAGAGACAAATTGGAAAGACAAATTGGAAAAGCACGGTATCACATATGAATGATAATTTTTGGCCAGCAAAGCTTGGAAAAAAGCAGCAATGAAAGCTGGCTAATAAGGGCTAATGTTATCTTTGGAATGTTGGTGACCAGATAGATTCTTGTTTGGTCTTAGGGTTAGGGCTGCTTCCATTTGTATTTGTCTAAGAGATCAATGGTGGATATACTGAGAATATGTGAAGTGTAATCCTATCGTAACACTTGTGGTGTTGTCTAAGAGACATTGGGAGATAGGAAAATACCACCTGATAGATTTAGCAGTAAAAATGCTTTACTGTCTTTGGCATAGGTCAGATTGGGGTTTGTGAAAAAAGTTGGTCATTCGGTTTGACCACACGCACTGTCATTAGTCACATCCATATGCCTGCCTGGTGATATGCCCGGACATGTTCTTCTGCAACTGTCTGGCTTTTCCGACAGAATCAACATCCAGTTACTGAGGCACTTTCAAGTTCATTTGTCATATGCACCTTAAAATACAGGGTCATACTGTACATTGAAATTCTTTGTGACGTCGCAACAACAGCAGCATATTGAAATTTGTGCAATTTGTGCAAAGAACTAAGCATTAAAGAAATGGAATTAAAGTGCAGCCAAGACTGAATAACAACAGAATAAAAAAAATATACAGACTATTACAAATAAATAAATCTAAAGTGGCATGAGTGCCAATGATAACAGACTGCAAAGTGATAATATAGTGCTCAACTGCTCGTGCTCTCATCCACAAATCTCACACATCTTGGCACATCTCCAGCTACTTGCATACTTGTCACTTTCCACAATCCATTTCCTTTGAGGTGACCGAGTCTCTTCACTCCACAAACTCAAACAACAATCCATCCACCTAGCCATCATCTCTCTCAGTGGTTCCCAAGGTGGGGGGCGTAGAGGTATTGCAGGGTAATACACCGTTAAGACTAATTCCACTGTCAAGATGATTTGTCACTTTGTAATTTCTTTTGTTTTGTAAAATAATAAGTTGCAGAATTATAAATTGCAATGTGTAAAATAAATTCCAGTGGAGTTTGAATATTTTCCCATATACAAAAGGGGGGCCCTGCAGAAAACGCTTGGGAGCGACTGATCTAGCTGAAATCCTCTGTATGAATACAATTACCTACAGGCCTGAATTAAAAATTAAAAACACATACTGCATGTAAAATGTAAAATGCACTAAATATTTTGTCATCTATGCTGTAATGTGAAAAGGGACATATTATACAGATTGATTTTATTTCGATCAATGGGCCTATTTTTGAACCCTCTTCAATGCTTTAGTGTGCAAAAAACAAACTGGTCCACTTCTATTTCTAAACAGAAGATAAACTTGGCCTGCACCCAAATTGTTTCACTGTTCTGATCAGCCGGCCAGCACGACTGAGTTGTGTATAAATTCATGACGTTTCAAGATGATATTACACAAGTAAAGAACTAATCAACTATGAAGTCTTACTTGAGGCATCTCGACAGACGTAAACCTTTCATTTTCAACACATACTTAATGGAATTCTCCAAAAGCACAATATGTTCACTTTCAGGTTCAAGTAAATATATTCAGACTTTGTCAATGGAGTGGCTCATGGCTAATTAGAGGAGTTCAGGGTCAATGTGCAGGCCAGCCCTTTGAGAGCCGTCCAGCTGACTTTCCTATATGCAGCCACAACGAACAAAAGGAAACGTGCTACGGGATGTTTTTCTCCCAGCTTGCTAAAGCGCTGGTGCAACTGGACTGAAGAGTGTCTGAAGTTCTGGCTACGGTCCAACAAACCAATGTTATCACTGGGCATTGAGAGAGTATTCACCATATACCCTGTTCACACTATGTAACCTTATGAATCCTTACTTGATCCTGCACGTCAGCATCTCCGATCCTCCCTCTCCTCCTCAGCCACTGAAACTCTCATCCACGCATAAATCACCTCAACACTGAACTATTGCAACAACATCCTTATTGACAACATCCACAGAAATACTCAATAAAATGATTATTTTTTCATTCAGAACATCGCCCGTCTGATCACCCAATGCCGCACCAGAGACCCACATCACCCCTGTACTTCAAAACCTCCGCTGGCTCCCTGTCACTGACAAACAATCCACTTGAAACTGCTACTTACCATTTAACAAAGCCCTCCACAACCTGGATCCCTCTTACGCACTCCCTCCTGGCTTTCCACCCCTGGATCTCTCTCTCCCCAAACACAGAGACTCTAGATCACTCCCCTGTTTCAATACATCCCTCAAAATGCACCTTTTTAAAATTGCTTCTGTTTGATCACCTTAACTCCTTCATTTCTATGTATCATACTTGCTTGATTGCTTTCTTTCCCTCATTTTACCGTTATCTCGATTGTTGTATTTTTCATCTGTATGTTAAGTGTTTGAGAATTTGGAAAAGCGCTAAACAAATCAAATTTAATAATATTATTAGTATTCATCCCAACTCACTGACAGCTAATGACACACTCTCTCTCTGCTAATGTTCCGCCATTAATAACACATGTCCACATCACCCACTCTACCATCCTTAAAATTCATTCCGGCATCAGTCTATCTAATGAAAAGTATATCAGTCCATGTATCTTTCTTCCTATCTATTATCGTAAGCTGATGTCACCCTGTTGTTACTCACCAGGCAGTCTGTTCATGTTGACTCCCTGGGCGGACAGGCCAATGCCCATGTACCTGCACCAGCAACAGGAAAAGACATTTAGTATGCATTCATCAACCAGAACCAGGGTCATTTGAGATTATCAGGCAAAAAAACAAAAGTAGAAATGATTGCATATATTATATTCTGTAGCCTGGATATGCAAATGGAATTGTGCAGAATGAATTGCCATCAGGAGACTCGTGATCAAAAAAGTGCCAGTAAGAGTTAAAGCTCTGGGGTCAACCGTGACATCATCAGTATAAGTAGTTGGCCTGAATCCGCTTTACTCAGTCGAAAGTGGCATCAATATAGTCAGCTTAATGTTTTTGGCTCGGCTCGCCTTGGTGCAGGCTGAGTTCATCACCCAGATCACTGCAATGCATTTTACAGTGTATTTCTGTTTGTATGTTATTATGTACTTCTGTGCTTTCCAACAGTACAGCTTCTGTCTTCCTCTAAAAATTAATTAAATGTCTATTTTCTAGCGTCTGTAAACTGTGAATTCAATATGTCGTCGAGTACAGCGACACAGGTAAGTTTACCATGCAGTGATTCTCCTGTTACTCAGTGGCTTTAGACAAGTCGGTTCATACGACATTCCTAGTTACAGCTACAGCAGTGGTTACACGTACACATAAACACACACCCACGTGCAGTAAGAGTTGTCCATTACCACCATGGGTTTGTTCTGTTCATACTGAGCTGTTCATCTGGAACTGGTGAGTGTTAACAGCACATTATGTAACTTGAGACTTGTACAGGGGGGTTGGAAGGATGGAGGAGAGGAGTTTCTGTTCCAATGCGTAGTACAGGTCAACAACTGAGCTCTGAAAGGTAGAAATCTTAGCACCTGCACAAGTGCACTGGTCAACAGCCTGATCAATGGAAGGATGAATTCATTCTGGAGATTTTTCTGGGCAATCAGCACTGACAATGATGGTTGAGATTTCCAGAATGCTTGGCGATGAATCCTATCACCATCTTATCCTTACAAAATGTCATAACCTCATATAGTTCTTTTGAAAATCGTAGCATTCTGGAGATTTTAGTCATCACATACCTGGCCTGTTAAATCCAAATGTATCTTCTTCATTGCCAAATGTCACATGAGAACAATGACACATTTGTATCTAACTAAACAGCAGCTTTTAGAGGCTTTTCCATGTGTACCTGACCTATTGACCTGGCGAGTTAAAGATCTGAAGAATTCTACAACTTCCAAAAAAGAAATGTCACTGGCCTTGTTCACACATAACTGACCAGAAAATCATGACTGGTCAGTTATGTATCACTTTCACGACACTTTTTGTATCACACCTACAGAGACCCAGATGAACATGATGTCACACACACACACACACATGACATCAGCTCAAAAACTTAAATAATAGTGAAGTGAAAAGAAACATTGAAACAGAAGAGTTTCTTTAGAGTGAATTGGAATTAAAAACTTAAATACTTTTGCGATTAGTCAAAACTGTCCGCCAGGCAATAAGAAAGGAAGCTCTGGAATCTACACAAGCATGTAGTAGTTTGTAGTATATGCTTACCCATCTCGTCCTTTGCTGACAATCTTGACTTCAAAATAGTAGATCCCACAGGCAGCAGGGATTGGGTGTGTGGCACGCACGGATGCTGCATCTTTGTGGTTCTTACCATGACCTGGAAAAAGAAAAATACATCTTGAATAAGCAAAAAGTGGCAACAACAACAACATGATTTCAGGGTAAGTGTGAACTCTTCAGTACTTAGAAGTGAGGCTAAATCAGTTCAAGCAGTACAATGAAAGCTGACACCCATCCAATTATTTTGCTGGGGTATCTTATCACCTTAAAATTCATTATCACTGCCACCATCCTGTCAAGTCCAAGTTTATTTGTAAAGTCCAATATATCACATACAACGTCTCAAAGGGCTTTACAGGCCAATAACAACAAACAGTTCCTGACCCAGCCCACAGCTTTTTTAGGAAGACAAGGAAAAACTGCCCAGAAGTGAGGTGGAAGGGAGCGCCGTGAGGGCCGGTAGTGAATCATCATCATTGTCATTATTTTTATGATGACACATTCCACCTACATGATCTACTAATAACTGAACTTATGCAGAGATTTATAATAAAATGTATTGATTACTCAGACAGATGACACAGATTTGGCTAAAATGAATGTTAAACACTCTCTAAATTTTTAATACTGTTGCTGTCGGCTCATTTTCCAGTTTGTCCATTAGGTTAGAACAAGACATGAATTGTGCAACATCATATCTTTTTTCTGTTTGTACTTATGTAAACAACGAGGTCACAGGTCACATGTATGGTGTCTGGAGTCTGGACCAATTACATGCGAGCACAGTCAGCCATTACTATCTGTCATTCTATATTCAGATTGGTGCTTGTGCAACCCCCGCCTTCTTCATGGGGGATCAGAGGGGGAAGGGGGCGAGCAAAAAGAGAGAGAGAGGCCTTCACACAGTCAGTAGTGTGTTGTATAACCGCAGTCTAAGTTCTACGCTATACATGTGCATGTCTTATTGTTACACATATTCACAGCACTGGCAAGCTTAGAGATCTTTACTCTGATACATAACTGTGCGTTATGGAGGCGCGTGTCTTTGTGTGAATGATGTGTTTAGTGTCTGTAACCTTACACGGAGCAGCTGACTGTCAATAGACACTTTTAGGTTATTGCTGCGTGTGAGAGCAAGAGAGTTGGGAAGCTCTAGCCTTTTACAAGGCCCATATAGTAAAGTACACAAACTGACTGAATTAGTTCCCCTGGACCCACAATATGCTTTACTTGACTGCAGTTCCCATTTCATTCAATTATCACCTTTCTGGTTTGTAAACTGACAACCCACACAGTTGATTGATTATATCATCCCATTATGTAGACAGTGTTTTTGAAATGGAGGATAAAAGCCATGGTATATAATGTGAAACTTCCTGAAATGCATTAAGCTTAATCATAACACAACTCTCAGCAAAGTGCCACCATCCACACCATGCTGACAAACTCTACAACTTTACAAAGGAAAGATTACTAGATGTAGTAGTGGATGCACACTTATCCGTATCTGCCCCTTTTGCCGCCAGCACAAGCAAATGGGAGCACATGCAAAACACCCACTTGTCAGTGAGAACAGCGTACACAATCCTGAACTCAGAGCCTTCTGTAAAAGAATTTGCTAAACATGATTTATTCAAATTATATTCAAACCTCTCTGGCCATTTCAGTGCCATTAACAAATCACTGAGACAGAAAATGTGTGCATCAACAAATAGAAACATTCATTAGCGAAGGGAGAAAAAAATGGTTGTGGTAAAAAACATTGTTGAGTGTTTGCGTATGATTGTTAAGTCTGATGGTTGCTGCAACATTCATGCAGTCTATTTTTAGCTACTGTCCTCTGTAGGTCAACAGGTTTCTTTACGACTGCACAGATGCATACATGGGAGAAATGGCTGCTAGGTTTCCACACCCTCCGAATGCAACCACACACACACACACACACGCCAAACCTATGCTGTCACATCGGTTGAAAATACTGTATCTACAGTATGCACACAACTGAGATGATTCTACAAACGCACGATGACTAACAGTGGTCTAAGTGGCATTCTAGATAACTGTCTCATCAGAAGTGGTGATCTTAACTGGATAAACACATCTGAATTACCCAATCAGGTTTGATTAGAGCAGGGACAAATGAAACCTACCCTGTGCTGTGGGACATGATGATGTTGGACAGTATGTCACCAAATACAGTGACAGAATGAACTGCAACATGAGTGCAGAAATCATTTAGTCCTTTTATTGAAGTATCACTGTCTGCTGACAAACACTAATGCTGCTACAACGTCATACATTTCATGTTGCGGCAGCTAATGGATATCAGCAGAGGTCAGTCAAGGAACAATCAAAGATCAACATCTTGTTCTTAAAGCTAACCACAATGAGACCTTAATTCATAACTGGTCATTATTACCCACTAGCTGGGGAAAGCTAAGTCAATTCAACAACAACAACAGGGAAAATATGTCCTCCCCCAACAGAGCAGCAGAGGCTGAACAGAGATCAGACAATGAAGTGAGATTGTGGAGGAATTACAGGATAAAACTACGTCCAAGCAAAAGTTCAACACCAACAAAACATTGGATTCACTGTATGAATAACTGGCCTTCAAAGTACTATATAAAATGAGATTGGGCCTTTTCCCCTAAACCTAACCTTCCTCATGTTCAGTGAACCCTCTCGTAGCATCTTCCCCTTGATATTTCACCCACTTGACCCCATTACCCCTAATCCCAGCTAGATCTCTCCCTCCTCCACCCTGAAGTATCAGTAACGCGAGCAAATTCACTTAAAATCCCCTCATGTAACATGACGTGCTGTGGCATCATTTATGACTCTCAAAGAAGTGTGTGTGTGTGTCAAGTAAAAAGTAAGAACACAAGTAAAACTGAAATGAAAAGCACCCAATGTACATGCCAGACCCCTGAACAATATTTCTGCCAAGAAAGGAGGCAATTTGTAGGAATGGTGCTCCTTGCAGCTCCGCCCGCCCGCTCTCTAGTTATAGTAGCAGGAGTATGATAGGTAATAATGTGTGAAAAAACATTTTTTATTGTATATTGTATTTTTACAATACAATATACATACAGTATATACTTATGTGTGCTATCCTGCATACCACAAATTGGACAGGAAAGTATGACTTTTCTCAAAGCAAATCCAGTGCATATTTGCCTGTAGTGGCTCATTTTGAGCATTAGTAGATGAAGATGTACTCCCAAAACAGCAAAATAAGTGCTATAAAGTGGGTTGAGCTTAGGATATTAATCTTTTCAGATAATACTGTTTTGCGTACGTCATGGGAAGTACAGAATGCTTCCAGTGCACCAAGGAAGAAGACACAAGGGATATAAAACCCTAAAATGGTACAGGCAATGGAGATATGATCACCCTCGTCCAAAGAAATAGATTTGCTTTTGTTTCACCTTCACAGCTCACATACTCAATTTGTCCCCGCATCTTGTAGAACTCACACAAAGATTTATTTTCTTGTTTTGAGAAACACCATGGATTGTGATGGGTTAAGGAAACGACGAAACGACTTTTCAGTCATTCAAACAAAAAAAGGAAAAAGGAATGAACTAGGAGCAGCATTAGGCAACCGGTCAGACCCCACAATTAAAACGAATTCTTTAAAGCTACGTTAAGATAAATTTCTGACACCAAGTCAAATGACTCCATGTATTTCATGTTCTATTACTGAACATATATTACTGACGTTAGCATTCCCGTTTGCGGCTCTTTACACCTTTCAGTCACAAGTAGCCAACAGACTGGTGAGACGGGCAAACAACTAGCACGCAAAAGGCAGACATTTTTCTCAGAAGATGCATACCAAACACAGAGGCTATGGCGGCAAATATTGAAATTTGAATATACAAGTTGCCACAGTTGTAGGCATGACACAATGTTCACAAACTAGAGCTTTATTTTTACATAGCTTTAATATCCCAAATATCCTATAATTGTATGCGCAATGTCATGTAAAATGTTTGCTTCAATAAAAACAAATAGCAACAAACTAAAGCTACAGGTTTTTTTTTTAGATCACACACGATATTGGGATAATAAGTCTGCTATTAATGTAATATCACACATTTCCTGGCAGATATTTTGTAATATATTCACCTGCCAGAGAGACCTGCCAGCATATGGACAGCTAATGTGACAGGTAATGTGACAGCACAAGGCTGTGACCTACATCACATCTTGGGGAGGATTGTACTGTGAACCTGTTGTGATAAGGATCAGCACCTTCAGGGGACACACTGGAAAACAGTGGATGATTGTTCCAAGAGTGAGAATAAAATCCAGTGTAAAATTAACTGGTAGAGTGAAGTGGGCTACAGCCACACTTCTTACTGAGTTGCACCTGTATGGTAAAGAAGAAGCCTGGAGGCTTTTGATCTACATTCTAACCTTCAACTGGCCACAAACTTTAATATTGATGGGTGATTAGCCAATACATCTTCACCAATTTGAAATGAAACAGAGGGGTGATATGAAGGCCCTTAAAAGCTGTTCCGGTTTTGTCTTGGTGAGGTCGATTATATCAGGTATATACTGTACATAAACTCACACATTGTTTGTGAGACAACAAACTCATCTGTGCATCAGAATGAATCATAATTTTATGAATCACAGAAATGTAGATTTTAGAGATCAATTGTTAGAAACAGAGAGAATATGTTTCTGTGTTTCAGGGTTGCTGTTGTTTACATGTTTATGTGTAATAAGTGGGTGAACTATTCTGTGTTGGTGCAAAACAGAAACTATGTAGACAATGTGGCCTTGAATAGAGAAAATTGGCACACTGGTCGAAATAGCATCAAAACCACCAGGGTGATAGAACAGAGCAGGAGCAAACTGATTAGAAGGACTGAAATCATCATACACACTCCTGAATGAGGTCTATTTATATTCCATCGCTGAGCAATTGTGCATCGTCACTCAATCTTTGCAAATCTCATACAGATCAAGGTGAAATTACTAACAGTACAGTATAAAATGTGTTATCTTAAGACTGTACATGGGTCCATTTTTCATAAGTGTTTCCAGAAAGAATGCAGAGATATGGTTATAATCGACTACTTAGAGTAGAAGAGGAAACATCAGAACTAGGAGTCTACTTCAACATGACATTTAACAGGAATCAAAATGGAGCACAAGGAGAAGAAACAAAGCATTATTAGCAGTTACATCATTAAGTGTGATCTATTAAATCACTATACCCATCAACCGGGGAGCCAGACAGTTATACATCCAACAATCTATGAGCTGAGAGATGAGAGATGAGATGAGTGTGGATCTACATTTAAACAAGCACAGTTCAAACTAAAACAGGGGGGCAATACCGCAAGTGTCGTGGTCTATTGTTTCTTATTCAATCACATAAAGGATTTACCAGCCTGGTTCAGTATGTAAGACTGGGGGGGGGGGGCCTAACATGTCGAAAAAACCGATGCAAAAGAACTTCACACAGATGTCACCTTGTTTTGATTTAGGAGTAAGCTAAATAACCTAATCCATCTGAAATGCCCCGCAGCTCATACCGACAGGTTTTAGTGATCGGAATAGGCGATTAACTCCCAACTGCCTGACGAACAAAGTTGCTGTTGTTGTTAAAAAGCCAGAATTACAACCAGATTGGTACATTTGGCCTAAAGTCTCTGCGCAGAGGCCTCCTCCCTGGGAGCAGCTGTTGAAACAGAGCAATCGGGCTACCGGAGGTTAGAGCTGGAGCCTGTTGTTGTGGGCTCACATAGATATGAATGGAGTGGAACCGGTTGGTCCCAGGCTGGAAAATGATTTACGAATTCTGGAATGGACTCTAGAACGATGCCATTGAAGTCACGCGAGAAAACGCGACACAATGCCATTTTATCCTGTTTTGGTGCTGACTCTAACCAAATATATCAATTGTTTCATTCGCCACGTTCAATGTGACATTGGAACAGTTTAATAACCAGTTTTGCTGATGACAAACTACATATCCCACTGCTTCGAACGCTATTAGGCACAAGGCAAAGCTAGCAGGTTAGCCACCAGGCTAGATACTGTGTGTGCTCAGGAGATGGCTTGCTGCTATTAGCTAGCTGCAGTTTGTTAAATACCATTAGTTAGCGTGTTGTCTGTTGCTCGTAAATGTTTCCCCTGCCACATTTCCCCTCAAACTACGGTGAAATGCCATATGTCTGGCTAAGTTACTGCAAATAAACAACGCAATAAGCGGCAAATAAACAAACAAACGAAGGCCGTGTTGTTGAAGGTGAATTTCAGTGACAAACTATCAGGTTGAACGAGTTCAGTATCACCCATTAGGGCATTCCTCTGCTCATTTGAGAAGCAAAGCAAGGTTACATGACTGAGGAGGCAGCTCAGACTAGATTTACCAGGACCCTAGAGTGCACACACACACGCATACACACATAGAGACAGCGTACATAATCGCATACAGTGTGTGCGGGTGTGTTAGAGAGACCCCGTCCGCAGCAGCAGCAGTGACAGATTTGAGCAGAGACGGTTCGCTCTTGTGAACACATTGAGAGACGTTAGGGCTGATGCAGCTCGCTAACCTTTGTAATGGACCCGCAGGTTGTTCTGTGACAGCCCAATGTAGCTGTATTTATCCTTGGGGCTCCAGGATCGGGGTAAAGGGGTCTCTTCCTCGTTCACGGCCGGGTAGAGCCGTTTCAGCCGCTCGTTCAGTTCGTGCTCCTGGTAATTAAAAGCAGGGTCCCCTAACGGCAGGCCTCCCGCTCCAAGCTCTGCCATGTTCGGCTTGATGGTGTATATCTTATTGTTTGTTGGTCTCTATCCAAACCTCTGTGTCAGTCCGCTGTTCGCTGAGAGTGAGAGGGACTGAAGGGAGAAAAGAGCAGTGGTGTGACATCCCCGGATAAGCAGCAGTGTGTTGTACTGTCGGCTGGCGCGGCTGTTATGGGTATTGTAGTCCAACTGCGTATCCATTCTCACGGTATTGATTCTATAAAGGACTACAGAGCTCCACAATGCCTTCCCTGGTTTAGGATTTCCACTTGGAAGGGCGTCTAGGAAATGTAGTTCTACTTTTTAATTCATCGCCACTGCCTTTTAATATGCTATTACTAGTCTGTAGTGGCCCATCTTGCTTCTTCTTCAGTATTAATGTGTCACTTCTTGGGTGAGCCAGGCAAGGTGTTTAAGACTTGACAACTTTCCTTACAATGTTTAACTACAAAACACACAATTGAAAATGTTGCTTACAAAGGTGTCAAGGCAACAGAGGTACTTAGATAAAGAACAGTGTTGTCATCCAAACTAACGAAGTCGGAACAGTGATGTCATCCAAACCAAGAACGTGATGTCATCCTTAAATATTACTAAATATAGGTCCTATTTGGCTCATTATGTATCTACAACGTTAACTGGATCCTTGGGATACTAGAATATTTTAGCAGTTATTGTATGGACCTTGACCAATGAACTCAAAATGAACTAAATTCCCAGGTACTATTTCTCTGTTTAGATTGTTTTTGCTGTTGTTTAATTGTTTGTGTTTGATTTAGCATTTTACAGATTAGCCAAATTCAGGTGTGCTAACCTGAACAAGAGTTTGTGCCTAGCATATCTTAACTGGATAAACACACCTGATACAAAGTATAGACTGGTACCTTGTTAAATCAGCATAACCTTCCTCTCCTCAAGAGTCTTCAAGATCTTTTATTTCTAAGCTGCTGAAATTAACGAGGAATACTTTATACATTTAATAATTTAAATTAATTGTGAGGATATTTAATTTCGAATATTCGGTTTGTAATACTACTAATAAAAACGTGTGTTTTATACACACAGCATACTGTATAATGTGGTATCGGCTATTCCTGCTATGGTCTGCATAATGTTTAATGCAAATTAATGTTGATATTTGATTTTAATAATATTATTATCAATAATAAAAGTTGTAGTAGTACTAGTAGTAAATATGCGCTGCCATTGTATTAAGTACACAAAAAAATGTCTTACATTCAAGTCAGGTCAGTCGTAGTTTTGGCTATTTGACACATCGAAATAGTGGTAGAATTGTACTTTGCCACTCTTTGCCATAATTTTAAAGTGTGCCATTTTTATAATTCGCAAACGCCTACTTTTGAAAACTAGTCAGGCACGCCGCAGTCTACTAAGGGGTCCTCTTATGTTGCCTGTCCACGTTACCTTGGAAACCACTCTTATCACAGCCGGAAGCGGCCATGGTGAATATGATGTGATATACGACAGTACGAGGTACAGACGAACTGCATTTAAATCATCATATTAACACAAGTTATTTTCACGTCATTTTTGATCTGAGCACACAGGATTACAGAGTGCAAATGGCAGAGGAAGGGCGAGAAAAACAAAGTGCTGCTACTGCCCAAGTATTTACAGCGAAAACGGTAAACAAAGCAGGCAAGAAGGACGGAATTCCACTTCTGCGCCCATAATTTATTCAGGATGGTGTAATTGATAATTGATTGATTTTCAGGTAGTGTCTTATATTACTTATCTGAAATCACAGTCATTAATAAGAGCTAATTACCTCTTATATTAATAATCTAATAATATGTAGAAGTTTACACAGTGAAAAGAGTGTTATTAAATCTGTGATTTTAGTTGTGTAAACATTTGTATCATACACAGGTAGAATTATTAGCATAGTGCATAGTTTCATTTCTGCACCTCAAAATAAACTCATACATGTGTTCATGCATGCATATTAGTGATAGAAACACATTGCAGACCTGAAAAATATTTAGTGTGTGTGTGTGTGTGTGTGTGTGTGTGTGTGTGTGTGTGTGTGTGTGTGTGTTAATCCTTTCCCATTAGTTGAACTGGACACGGGAAAGTTACCTGTATGCAAGCCCGGGCAGAAAGCCAAAATTGCTGGAGCAGCTGGAAAGTTATTTGAACAGAGAGCTACAAACTATCAACCCCACTGAACCAAATCATCAGGAACTCAAGCTACAGGTGTCGTGGTTTATTTGCACAATGGAACAGAACAAATAACAGATATATGCTGCCTCACACCCATTAGTGATAAGTAATTAACTAATCGTCCTCTTCTGCTCAACCATAGGTTTATCGGGATGTCTTTGGTTGTTTCATTAAGGAGTTTAAAACATACCAAACCCTTCTATCTGCAATCAAAAAGGAATATGACAACACTTTAGGTTAGAAACTGTTCAAAAGTATTTGTGAATTATATAACATTTAGTGGGTCGTATTAGAACACAAACTAATGTTTTATCATTATGTTGGTTAACAATTTATCTATACCAAGGTTTTAACACCTGATGAATGGATGTATCAGTGTAACTTTAAAATGACTTCAAATTTTTAACAAGTAACCTTTACAGTAGACAGTGGCAAATGTCTGTCTGATGCACTGTGTATCTGTTCAGCATATCAGCAGGATCAAATCCGGGAACTACAACCAATGCGATCCCAACTGAGGCTGGTGACAGAGGAATGTGAGAGTAAGATCCAGGCTTGCCTGGCAGAGGAGCAGGTTGAGATTCAAGCACTGAAAAGAGAGAAGCAGCTGCTGCAGCAGGACATGGAAGCCATGAGGGGGGGAGAAAAAGCTATGCAGGCGGTGGTACATGACTTTGTCTTATCATGTGGAGATTACACAAAAGCTTGAAACAAAAAAACTATTTTGCAACAGCGTTTCACACAAGGACAGCATCTTTCATGTCTTCACACTGGACAGGGATGGCACTTGGAGTCTTGATTTCATTCAAATCAGTAGCTTTCCAATATTTCACATTCATCACACGCCTCTCCGTCTTCTATTCCTCTCCAGGTGGAGCGTCTGCAGTCTGAACTGTCCAATCAATATCTGCAACTCCGAGAGGAGCGTGATGCTCGTCAGTTACTGATCTGCCTGCTCAATGACCTGAGAAGCTGCTTAGTGAAGGACGACCATCTTGCAGAGCAAAACACAGGTGAGTCCATGCAGGAAAATGACACATCAATATGGTCCGAGGTTCACTGGACAATTCCTTCTCCCATTCCAAATGGGGATATGCTTTTTACCAGTGCAAGAGAAGAGGCATGCGCCAGTGTGCTGTTGTTTTTGTTTGTTTGAAAATTGTAAAATAAATGACACATGACAATGGACTTCTTTTTGCCTGTGTTATAAAATGTCACAATTACCTCGGTGGCAGTTTAATTTTACAGTTTGCATGAAATTGTTGGAAGGACATATCGCCACAACAGATACTTTCTCTTTAGCCATTGCTTTAAAGGTTTGCCAAGAAGATCTGGCAAAAGCCCAGGAGGAGCTAAAGGCAATGAAGGCAGAGTACTGGGATGTCATACCTCGAGAAAACTGGGAAACCTTGGAACAAACTCACAAACAGACCCTGCTGCAGGTATGCATGCAATTGCATATAGACACACATATGCACTTAGAGTTCATGCACGCGTTCAAATCCATCTGATCAACCACACATGATTAATCATCACTGATCCCCTTTTTTGCCTTTGTTGTTTGTTTCTCATATGCTGTCCAGTTGAAGAATGTGCAGGGTGACTTTGATCAGCTGAAGGGTGAATATGATACCATGCTGAAACTCCATGAAGGAGACGGTGTACAGACTGAGACAAATCACACCATTACTAAGCATGTACATGTAATTTTCCCCTCCTCTACTTAACATGGGTGCCAGGCATCTAATATGTTGTAATGAGTTTATATGAAATTGCTTTCCTCCAAACAATTAAGTGCCTCCATTTCTATAGCCGATCAGCCAATAAATATTATCCAAAACTTAACAATTTTTTATCCTAAATGTTATGGCATAGATTTGTTTAAATCTGTTGTTGGTCTATTTCAAAGCATTTTGTATGTGACTAAATAAGAATCATTTCCACAAAGTTACCAGTATTTGTGTGGAAAATAATTATACAGACTAAAAATAACTACAAATCCATATGGAACCCTTAGATGGATGAAAGTGTGTACAACTGGCAAGATGAAATTCCATCCAACCTACTGAGAGTGCTTATCAACACTGACGTGACAAACATCGGCACACTCACTGTTCAGGACTTTAGGTAATTATCACAGACACACACAGAAGCACACACAAACTCGTACTTTATCCCTGTCCCTTTGTGCTCTTCTCTCTCAAAAAGCCTGTGGTGTGTTTGTGTATGCAGAGTAGTGCTGAGTACAACGTTCCCAGTGAAGGCAGATCAAGCAATAGATGAACTATTGGCCTTAGCTCACAGGGAACTGGGCAGCAGCAGTGAGACCATCGCCTACCAGAAACTGGTATGTACTAGCAGGAAACCAATCGAAGCTTCTGGATATATACTCTATACTCTATACTATAAAATCAAGATATTCTTGCTGGTAGACAGCAATGCTGTAATCTGGGTTCCTTTTGTCATGGAGATCCAGGAAAATTTGTGGAATTGGAAAATGTGTTTTCCAGGCTTAGAAATGTTTTGGAAAAGTATGAAATATCCCAAACCTAGAACCTGTGGATAACTGCAGGGAAAGGGAGATATTTGTTATGTCCTCAGAATCCAACCTTGAACAGCAGCTTCTTAAGAAACCAGCAAATAACATTTGAGAAGAATAACACATAATAAACACATTATTTTTCAGTACTTTTCTCTGTGTCCATTAATCCTAAATCAATATATTTTGCATGTTTGGAATCATCCTTCCACCCTTCCCTACCCCAACTCCATTAGAGGCTTTTCATTGAATGTTTGTGTTCATTTCCCTCCATCGTGACCACCTGTAACCGGTGCATCCTATTGACAACATTCACCGATACTTATTGATGTATTACTTTGTCAGTATACAATGTTTCACACATAGCAAACGTTGCACATTGTCCCCCAATTCTGTTATGTTCTGTTCATTGTGTTACTTTCAGTAAGTGGACACATACACAGGAAGAATCAATATAGCCATCCAATAAATACTATTTTTATAAAGCTTACATTGTTTAGTTGATGTTCAGATAGTGTGTTAGTTGACTGATGACATAGCGTTTCAGTCATTTCAGTCAATTGGGTTTTGGGACTTTTTTTCTAAGTAAAGTTCCAGACTAATCACTATTCAACCAGTAAAAGCTAAATTATGGGTATGAGTTTAGAATATATTACCTTTGTATCTCTACTGTTGCAGCCTTGTCTCTTGGCCATGTACATTCTTTTAAAAGGGGTGTATTTAAACCTACTGTTCAGCCCTCTGCCAGTGTCGGGGAAGTAATTAAATTAGTTATACTAAATGAGAACAAGCCCAGACTCACACATATGAATGATTTCTGGAGTTCATGTGCCTTATGAGCCTGATGTAATGTGATATCCTGTATGATGACCATTAAGTGCTGGTTTATTGTGATTTTCTAAGACTTACCTGTACCTCAACTGCACTTGTTTTCATATTGCTCTGTAGGGATTAGATGGTAGTAATGGTGAATTCTCAAGCCTTGTGAAGAAACAGTCATTGGAAGAGAGACATCTCTATGTTAGCCTTCTTAAAGCTCAGATGGGAGACAAAAGGTGTGTTTGCTCATGCGCACACTCACTCACACACTCACACACACACACACACACACACACACACACACACACACACAATTGAAGTCTTAATTTTTGGTTGAACCACACCCATAGACCATTGTTGTGAAAGCGTTACAACTTGGATTCATAACACAGATTGTAATATTTGTAGCTGACTAACCTGTAGTTCTCCACAATGCCCCTAGGTGGTGGTAATGAAATGCAAATCTAACCTTAATAACCCCTATGCCCCCTTCATACTTCGAGCGCGAGTACACACACACACACACACACACACACACACACACACACACACAGCTGGTATGAGCATTTTACAGCATGGTGTGCTCATCCAAAATAATAGACAGTATGTCTTACAGGGAGGTGTCAGTGTCAGATCTGCGTGGGGCATTGATGTGCATTGATCCAACTTTAGATTCAAACACCCTGGACTGGAATCTGAGCCTTGCCTTCCAAGTGAGTCAGTGGACCAACAGTGGCTCAGTGCAGCTGTTGTGTTTATTATGTATGATGTTTTCCGAAATTAGTTCTGAATTGGGATTTCACAATTATTTCAGTTATTACAATTATTTTGTAGGTTTAATGTTTCTAGAACACAGAGGAGCACAGAGTAGGTTTACTACAATTTCAAATACTTGAAAGAAAAAATTGATAATATCATGATTTATCTTGAATTGCTTATGATATGACCATGAAATGAACCTCCTCATTTAATGTCTTTTATCTCAGGTGAAGAAGGACGAGCTTAAAGAGTGTGTTATACGGCTGGACACAGAAACTACACTGCAACGTCTATTAGTGGCTCCTGTGGCTAATACTATCTCTAGTGCAGGCACTTCCCCCAGCAAGGCTGACACAACGCCCAGCCTACAGTAGAGACAATTGGCAATCTGAAAAGTTGCAACCAATCTCTCCTTTTTGATTGTTAAAATCATCTTTTGTGCAAACCCTTAACTTAACCACTAGCGAGTTACAACTGAATAAGTATCCAGAAATATTACACTAAAGTCACGTGGCTTGAAACTGTGTGATGCCTTTAATATGTCAAATCTGGAGCTGTTATAAAGATACTGTATGTTTATTCCACATTTATTGTGTAATATGATTAAGACTCATGAATCCTATTACGTCCCCATCACAACACAGACACTCCACTTTTCATGTTTGTACAAAGATTTCAATTTTGGATCAAGGTGACAACAGGAAAAATTACTTAAAGAGAGTTTGTTATTGAGGCATGGCTTGCAGGACCTTGAGTCCTACCAGATGGAGAGTGTTCCAGTAGTAACAGTGACGATACTTTTGATGACCAAGGTGCTCTACGTCAGTGTGATATGTCAGACAAAACGGAGAAGCAACTCTGCTTCAGATACAGGATGTGATTGGAATATATCAGTTGTTCAGTTCACGACAACTAGTTGTGGTGCATAAACCACCCATTGCAAACACAAATGCACAACTGTGTGTTCAGAGTAAAAAAGTGTTTAAAAAAAGGCACTGGTCTGCATAGACAAGAATAATTATTCACCATATTCTCAACAAGTGGGCCAGTGTATGTGAGGTACACACCAAGACAAAGGTATGGACCTGAATACTTGAATCGTTCAGTAATGGGCCCTTCATGTTGAGGCATTTGCTGGCCTCCTTCTGGTGGTTCCAGGCTTATGATTCACAAGGGCATGTGAGGTCAGTTAACGAGATACATTGAAGCTGTTATGACTCACTGTTATGTTGGTTTCCCCTTTATCTTGTCATCTATCCCTATATATACAAAACACGTGTTCTCTGATGGAAAATGTGCAATGTGTGCAAACAGACTACAATCCCCAAAATGCACCGGGCTGGTTCCGATTTTGAGCGCGTGCCCAGAGCCGACGGTGCACTGTCTTGTTATCGAGCAGCAGAGCGCGGTGTTGGTTAGGGGTAAGTTTTTATTATTTGTTTTTATGAAACCCTTTTGTGGATTATTGAATGAAAACATGCGCGAAAACGAGCAGTAGTCCATACGTGTGGCTTTTGAAGAATTATTATTTTCAAGAAGGCGTGACTTTTTTGACAGGCTAACTCGCGAGAGGCTAGCTAGCACTTGGCACGCCTGTAGTTGCTCCAGAGTACCAGAGCTGTAGGCGCGGGCCCGCAAGGGGACAGAACGCCGACACGGGACACTCGAGGGGAGACATCAACACTTGGAGGGGGGCGGATATTTTTAGTAACACGCGAAAATGCCGAAGCCAACAAGCCAGTTAGCTTAGCGCCTGGATATCCGATGTATGAGCTGTCTAGGCGGGGTAGCATGCTCTGTGAATTGGCTCTGCTCCTACAGGCTGAGTCGTCGTTAGCCTGTAAGCTAGCTGCTGTGGCTACTTGCCGCGTTAGCTGTTCATACCTGTGCTTTTCTTGTTTGTTTATTGGCGTTATCACAAAGTATTTCGGCCTCTTTTTTAGCTCTAGTTGTGCTTCCGTCGCCCTAATATTACTTATTAGTTGTCAAAATTTCACGCGCTACTTGTGTAGCGTTAGAGCTAATTTGAAGGCTCACAGATTGTTCTAGTAGAACAGTGTATGGTTATGTGTGTGCACATGACCTGTGCTGTCAGTGTCGCCCAAACGGACCAAGTTGGTAACTGAGGCCAGTTCAGCAGCACGTCGCTAACTTTCCATGATCCACTAAGTTGTATAGTTTTTTTCCTCTTAACTACCCCGAATGAACTATGTGTCAACCGAAACCCAGACAAATCGAGTGCATCCAGCTCTGTATATGTAAAAGTTTTGTTTTTCCAAGTAAAACTCCAGACTAATCACTATTCAACAAGTACAAGTTGATATATAGAGTGTATTGCATTGTACCCCTACAGTAACAATCTTGTCTCTTGGTCATGTACATTCTTGTAAAGTTGTAATCTTGAGTAGATAAGTCCTGAAACAATCAAATTAATTCATTAGTTAATCACAATGGAGGATTCTCTTACTCTCAGTGTAACTGTCAAGTAAATCTCTTTATGCTTTGTAACAGTTGAGGAATCTCTCTCCCTGCTTAATCCTGTGTAGGGTTGCAGGTGGGCCTATCCCAGCATTCATTGGGTGAGAGGCAGGTTCGATGATCTATCATAGAAATTCAAGAAATTTGATGACATCACTTGAGATACTGGTAACTTGCGATGGATATTCTTAGGTTAAATGAGTAAATAACCTTTAAGTGCCAAAGATAAACGAGATGATAAGTAATGCTTAAGGTTCATATTTTTATGAAATGTAAAATGTAGTGGTGTATAAATGTGACATACTGTGTTCTTTCAGTCAAGATTTCATTACTGTTTTGTAACTTTGTTAATTGAATGACACCATTCTTAATTCGATAGAATCACATTGTTAGTTTCATGACATCAATGTTGTTTGTATAAGTAAGCTTTAAAGCCTGATACTGTTGTTGGTGCTCATTGGAATTGAAAAAGTTGCACAACACAGTTGTTTTTACAGCATTTAGAAAGTACAGGTGACATTTGTGTGGCACAACTATGCTGAAGAAGGGGCAATAGCTAAAGTAATCGTTACTTGCACTCGGGTAATTCTGCTACTTTACATCAGTTGACCATGAAGATATAGGTTTAGGCACAGTATCTTCATACATTATTCCATTTGTACACTTGTGCGCATACTATGAAAGAAGCTGCATTAAGCTTTTTTCAGGAGTATAAGTGAGAATTTTTGTTTGGCTTTAACAGCACTGGTTCAGGGCAATACTTTTACTAGAACCTTGGGACAAATTCCTATGCATGTGTAAAAATGTAAACATTGAATAAAACGAAAAAAAAGAACGAAAAGAAAACAACAAACATGAACCATTTCAACTTGTGCAGATGTGACTAAAAGTTTAGGCACCATCTCAATGAAATGAGAGACACAAACACAATAGACCGTTTTATCTGAAATAAGTTGAAACTGATAAAAGTAATTGGCATCGACCATTCTTTATTCCTCATTTAATAGAGCTGACACGTTGCTTCATGGGAACATTATTTTAAATTTTAAAAAAGAAAATTGCCTGAACAAAATTATAGGGACCCTAAACCCAGTGGTTCCCGAACTTTTTCTGCAGGGCCCCCCACTTTGGGAACCACTGGCAATCACTGCTGTGTTGGCTACTGACAATATTAGCAATCGCGGTCACAGGAACATCTGATTGCTTGGAGATTGTCTTGTACCCTTTACCTTGACCATGCTTGGTAATTATTTCCCTCTTCTCTTTTCTCCTGCACTTGTTCTGCGCGGTGTTGCACACAATGATACCAAACGGCACATGGAGCATCTCTCCATATGAATAGGCTCAATGACTGATTGATGCTAATTAAAGTCAGTGGTCTGCTTGAAATATTACTGCGTAATCATGAACCGTTCTAAGGGGTATCAATAACTTTGCCATGGCCATTTTCACATGTTATATATAAATATGGAAGATATGTTGGATGCCAATTTGTCAGTTTCAATTTTTTTCAGACAAATTCTTGTGTTTTTTTTGGAACGCCAAATAGTTTAGCCACAATAGTGTGTGCATTGATTGTTTAATGATATTCTAAAATCGGGGCAGTATGGCTCGGGATGCTAGAGCAGTTGTCAAGGAATTGGAAGGTCGCTGGTTCGACCTAGAGAGCCTGTCAGAAGTGTTGTTTAGCAAGACACTGAATCCCTAACTGCTCCTTGCCTGCCAGTGTATAAATGGTGAGTGTGAGGTCATTGTAAAGCACTTTGGATAAAAGCGCTGTATAAGTATGGTCTATTTATTATCTATAAAAGCACCATGCTTCATCATTAAACTTAAACAAAGACACAATTTAACCTAAGCTGCTTCACAATTACTAGCATTTTCTGACCCTCTACCTACTAATCTTCTCCATATTCTCAGTGTGTGTTGCAGGGTGATTCAGGATGGGAGACAAGCCTATGTGGGAGCAAATAGGATCCGGCTTTGTGCAACACTACTATCAGTTGTTTGACTTGGACAGAGCACAGCTTGGGGCGATATATGTAAGTGGTGGAATTGTGGTTTTATTTTGGTTGGTGTTTTTATTACCACATGGGTTAAATTAATGTGTACAATACATAGTATATGATAAGGCCATTGCCATATACTGTAGTGTGCTGATACTTTAAGCAGAATATCTCCACTAAATGTGATTTAAAAATGGTAACAACACTTACAATTGTGTACTTATTCTTTTTTTTATCAAAAAGATATCCGGCAAAAAAGTAATGTGAGCACAATCTTTTTATATTGAAAGAGAAATAAAATTCCTCAGTTCAAGTGATACTCGATTTTGTTGAGTTCAGTAATTTATGGTGAAATGTGCACTTCACTTCCACATGCCTTGTTGTTTCTTAAATAGAAATCTGTTAACCCTCGTAATGTCCTCCCGTGTTACATACACCTAAGGCCCTCTGGGGTCAAATTGACCCCAAATTGTTTGACTGTTATCTAAACCATCAAGTGTAAATTTTCAATTATTTTTGTGTCACAGCTTTAGTCTGACTCCAGTCCAACGCATCACCACAAATTGTTCCATTTATTTTGGAATTTAGGGCCAAAAGGCCTTGTTTACATTCGAAATACCCTATTTTTGAGTTTAAAAAATGGGGAAAATTCCTTTTTGAAATATTTGATATGATCTTGACTATTTGACATGAACCGGAGAGGAATATGTCAAAGTTTAGTGAGGGTGCCGTTTTTGAATTTTTTGAATGAGAGCAAATACTAACACCTATTGTCCTCTGGGGTCAAATTGACCCCAAATGGTTTGACTGTTATTTGAAGCATAAAGTATACATTTTCAATTAATTTTGTGTTACACCTTAAGTCTAACTCCAGTTCAACCCATTACCACAAAAAATTCCCTAGAATTTAGGGCCAATAGCACTTGTTTACATAAAAGTAGGTAAAGTAAGGCAGGGATTTGGGCTTCTGCCACACCCAAAAAATGCATGTTTTTGGACCTGGCATTGCATGCTGCCCTTACCTCCTGTTGTTGTGCCATTATTAAATAACCATTGCTTGACCACACACATCAAACATACAAGATAAAAAATGTGTTGGAGAGCAGTAGGGTGTGACTTCTTGCCCCATTACATCACTTTGTGCTTCGGCACCATTTTGACCCCAGGAGCAAAGGAGTTAAACATTCAATAAAACACCCAAAATTCAATCAAATGACTTCAATTTTATTCTAATCACGAAGAGCATTGTATCAAACAACCCCTACAAATTTCAGACCATTTGATGAAAGAAAACACATTTTATCAACTTTTTAGTATTGTATGGTCCTTGGGGTCAATTTGACCCCGAGGACATTACGAGGGTTAAGCTATAATGACTACAATGGCTGGTGAAATCAATTTTCTTTGAATACTTTATTTCCTTGCAATGCCCCAAATTCACAGTATGCTGTATATTTGCAGCATTCTCTTATCAATGAGTGTCATGCAACATTATGCAAGCAGCAAACCATTGTGAGATGGCACCCAGAAGTTAAAATATGATTATATGTGAAAAATACAGATGTTTTGGGTCTACTTGTCATAGGAAAACACTTTGTAAGGCAACAGTGAACATACAGTATTTATATATATATATATATATATATATATATATATATATATATACACACATACAGTAACTGAATGTATAACTGTCTAGAGTAGCTGTTCCACATGTTCTGTGGTTCCATGCAAGTCCATTCTTTAGATTATGGGTCTTCTGTAGAACTTATGTCAACAGTGTAAATGTATTACTTTATAAACATGGTCCCTTGATCTTCACAGTATGTGTTGTAAACCCCTCAAACAGAGAAGAGAATAACACAAAGCTTCAAATAACTTGCATATAGCTAATATTTAAAAAAAAAAAAAAAAAAAATCTCTATATATATATATATATATATGTGTGTCATCCTTTGTAATTCACAATTTTCTTCCAACCTATTTCCGTCTTCCTTTTTCTACACAGATTGATTCATCATGCCTTACATGGGAAGGACAGCAGTTCCAGGGAAAAAATGCAATTGTTGAGAAACTTGCTGTGAGTTTATGTCTAAAGTTTACAGAATTAACATTTATTACATTCCATCAGAGAACTTTTTAAGGCCCTGCAGTTGATTTCTTTCTAAATTCTCAATACGGTTTCTTTCATGTTATATTTTCAATCAAATGGATTATTTTGACATTATTGTCCAGGGAGATATTAAAATGAATCTCACTAATTTTGCTGTATTTTTCCAGAGCCTCCCCTTCACAAAGATAGCACACAGTATAACAGCGCAGGACCACCAGCCCACCCCAGACTGCTGTATTTTGAGTATGGTTGTAGGGCAACTAAAAGTAAGTAGCACAATCATTACAAAATAATCCAACACACTTGTTATTAAGACCACCTCTGTGAAGTTGATTATGTTCAGTTTGTGTTGACATCCATTGGTCGACATCTATCACTGATAATTGTTGTGGCTGTTAGTGGCACTTGTTGTGTAAGACTGTATTGAATTGATGCTGTATGGCATTGTGTTGGATAGATGTATTTGTATTGACACAGACCTTTCTCTATGTCTGCAGGCAGATGAAGATCCCATCATGGGCTTCCACCAGAGTTTCATCCTGAAAAACATTAATGATGCATGGGTGTGTACCAATGACATGTTCAGACTGGCCATCCACAACTTTAGCTAAACACCTTCCCCACTCTGGACAGGGGCGGCCACAGTGGAGGGCACCATGGCGATGTATACAGTAGAGGAAGGAGATGAAGATGAAAAGGAAAAACATCTCCCTCCTGCTGTCTCATTAATGCCTGTTTGACAAACAAGCAGCACGGGATTCTAGATGTCAATCACAGAACCTCATATGGGTGGGGTTTCAGACCACTCCAACCAGTAGAATTGCAATGTTTCTTTGCTGAGAGCTGGCTTACCAATCAGACGCCCCTGTCTGTACCTTCGCTGATCTGCATGATGCTGTGAGCCCCCCTCCCCATTTCTGTATCTACATTCAAGACACCAGGAAGTCATTTGCTAGCTTACTCATGCCAATAATTAACTCATACTCTGCTCTCCACTCTTCTTCATTCATTCATTCAAATTCACTCTATTCTACTGTTTGACTCCACTGTTATCTGCTCAGTTCTATTAGCACTGTTGAATGGTTTGTAGATCCATGTCCAGACAGAGAGTTGGCTTCCTCACTTTCAATTTGTTCTTCTGTAATTTGTTTAGCTACCATTTGTGTGTTCACTTTTGCTTGCCTTAGTGTGATGAAGCTAATTGTTATCTTCATTTACATGATCATGATTCATACTGTCATACAAGGTTTTGCTCTAGCAAACCAAAGAGTCATGGAGGACATTATTTGACCTTGCTGTGTGATCCACATTAATCCTGCTCATTCTCTTTCTCCTTCATCCTCGACCTCATCCCTCTGGCAGTTAACACGGACTACAGCCACAATACACAATAAAATCTGGATTTTTTTTCTTAAAAGTGTTGGCTCCATGTTTTCCTCGGTCCATTCAACTGTAAAAGTAGTTTTTGCAACATTGCCTCTTTAGGTGGGTTGACTGTGTAAAAACAAAACAAAGGCTCTTTAAATGGAAATCAGGATAGCAATGTTTGCTTAATGTGCTAGTCCATCCATGGTCATATTTCCAAATACTCAAAAGCTATCCCATTAAACTTGTATTTCTTCAATGTGGTTACACCAGTTTACCAGGCAAGTACTTGAATATCTGCTTTAATGGAGTACATAATTAGGGTAGAATCATGCTAGTTAATATCAATTGGACTCGTGAAATAACCTTTTGAGGAATATATTTTCATCTATATGCAGTTGTATTTAGCTGACTCTTAAATAATTGGTTAATCATTTTAGCAATGTTCTGGATGTACTTCAAAGTAGCACATTTTTTTACTTTTATTTATTTATTATTTTTTTAAACCATTTTTGCATCACACATAGTCCGGTTTAAGCCAGTCAGTGAACGGCGCGGACAGCGGAATGGTGGAAGTAGGAACCATTGACCTGACCGGTAGAGTCGGAATGTGCAGCCCGGACCCGACGGAAGTTTAGACGGTTGCTCTTGGTGAAAGAAGGAGCAACATCGCATCAAACTAATTTACCCCACAAATTCACCCAGTTTCCCCGTCCCGTATCCATGGCTTCCAATTCGAATACAGACAACGAGGATGCGACCCAGCATCTCCGGGACATCCTTAAACTGAACCGACCCGGGAACAGCGCCGGTAAGTTGAACAGGGAATGAAACGCAGCTGCGCTACTATAGGCCGCGAAGCTAATGGGTGCTAGGTAAGTTAGCTCGGACGGCGCGCGACTGTGAAATGCTAACCTAACTAGCAACTGCGCTATCTTTAACGAAAGGCCCCCAATGCGTGAAATTTTGACTAAATAATGAGTGGTTTAAGATAACAAAATGGTATGAGTTGCGCCAGAAAGTGAGACAGTGAATTAAAAGGAGCCGCCAAGAATCTTTGAATTGTCAGTGGTGTTAGCAAACTAAATTCCCATCGCTGTTACGCGTCAGTCACATTTTTTTAGCTAGAGAGAAAACAAACGCTATTATGGTACTAAGTGTCGAAAAAGAGTTAAGTGTATGTATAATTTATACAGAATGGTTTACCTCGGAATTTAAACGAGCCTCACTGACTCATTGATTTGTTTGGCTCGTATTAAGAATTAGCTTGAGCCCACAGAACTGCGTAGAAGGTGGCTCATCAAATTGGACGTTTTTCGATTGCTTTCAGTCCATTCAGGGGCGGGTAGGTAACACCGTTACCCTCCTCTGTCGTGTTTTTCAACTTATATCTCCCCCCCGAAACAAAGTCGAAACAACAACTACACCTTAATGTCTGTGCTTGGTGCCGCTCATAGATATGTGAACAGACGCTCAGAAGGAATCATCTCATTTCAACAAGCCTGCATAGCACAATGTGAACATGTTAACATTTATTTATTTAAAATAGATGCAACAGTAATGAGTATCTTGTTCTTCACGTTTTCCTGTGTTTGTAAAGGTGTTTGCAACATGGTGGGGTTCTGGTTGGAGTGAGTCAAATCTCATCTCATTATTACTGTAATTGGAGACTGTGTGTGTGTGTGTGTGTGCGCGCGCGCGCGCCATTACAATCGGCACCTTTCCTCTAATTGCCTCCACACCTGCCAGAAACATTGTTCAGGAGTCCAGTATTTGCATAGGTTATGTTTCATTTCATTACTTTTTTTTGGCATTGATGGCATTACCAAATTATATTGTACTGGTTAAATGGAACTAACCTAGCGTTTTACAGTTGATAATGACATCACCAGTTAATGACATCATGAATTTAACAGCCTGAGCATGTCACAGCTGTCAATGGTGTAAGTGTGGGGTTTTCGAATTCTAAGTTAGTTAAAATTGTGCACTTCAACACCACCAGCATTACTGAATTCAAATAGGACGACTGAAAATTAAAATGAAACTTCACCATCTTAACTTTTGTTGTTTTCTTCTTCTGTAATTCTGGAATTAGTCTCCCCAGGATTTCACCATTTTTTGTTTGTTTTTTCAACCAATATCACTGATTTGGCTGTAGAAATTTCCTGAATGAAACTAAACACAACTTCTTTACTTCTGTGTAGCGTTGCAATCAGCGCCTAGCAACACATCACCACTCCCATGTTACTTGGATACTTTACACAGCCTTCTCCGGGGCGAGGGGGGCCAGCAGCGTGAAAGTTTTCATTGAATGTGATGAGCTACTGTTATCGTAATCATGACTTTTGCATGGGTTACCATACCACCAGCTCAGAGTCAGAGAGTCTCTCGCTTCATTTTACAAAGGACAAGATTAGGAGTGAATGTGCCATCTTCATCCAGTGACCTGCAGTATATCTTTTGGAATTTCTTTCCTCAGATGTACAGTCGAGTGACAGCCAGAGAAAACCATCTTTCAATGGAGAGCTGAATGGGTTATTGGGAATTGGAGGTCTTCTAGGAGACGGTGATCAGTCAGCCATGACTGACTCTACCAGACCCATCTCAGACATGGGCACTCAGGAATGCCAGATTATGTGAGTATAGTTTCATTTAGTTTCTGGTTGAACAACAAAATAAGGCTGACTCTCTCACTCTCTTAGTACATTACACCCTGAGATTTGCATTTTAACTTACACATTTCTATAAGATTTGCAATCCATATATCTCTTTTAAGCCTGAAATAAATTATGAAAAGCCTTGCAGACCATGACCCTTTTTTCTCAGAGCTGTTGTGCAGTTCAGCATTAATCAACATGCAGGTGTGTACTTTGTCTCCAGCTGAAGCTAGAGCAGCACCATTTTAGCAAGCTACTGTTGCTTTTCCATGAAATGTCTGGAACCATTTTCAATCTTATTTTGGGTGTATCAGGTTGGCTGAGTCACAGATGAAGCACTATCACCGGCTCTCTTACCCTTGAACTGAATGGTATTTGTTAGCATCATATGTTTTAACAGAAAACTAAATCCATGTTGTACTTAAATCCATGCACTGCACCTTCAGCTGCCTTTCTGGTGATGACGGTTCCACCTGTGTCCCTATCATCTCTGAAAACGTGGAGATTGTTGCAAGTCAAGACTCAAGCATCAACAGCAAGGCTCGAGGCAGCAACAAGGTAAAGTCATCAGCTTTGAAGTGCTGCCGTTCATTAACTGTAAAACATTTGCATTATTTGGGAGACTTACAGCGGCAATAACGTAAGACAGGCGTATAGATTTGAAGGTGCAGAGGCACACACACTGTTGATGTTGTTTTGATTGAAACTTGCATCCTCTGATGACTCAGGGAATGAAATCTTGAGCCTGCTTTGTTACAGGTGATAAGCTCCAACCGTCGTATTTGTTGTGGTCATACTGTATTTATGTCTTTTTAATGGTTTAAATGTTCCCTGCAGGTGAAAATCCAGCCTGTTGCCAAGTACGACTGGGAACACAAGTATCATTATGGCAGACTGATAGCTGTGTCCAACTCCTTCTTGGCCTATGCAATCAGAGGTAAGAGTCTTGGAGTTTCCATGTAAGCATAATACAAATAGTACCTAAAATATTGAAGCTTTGTCCAGATTCAAGTGACCACAGTAATGCACTACTGTCCATCGGTCAGTGTTTTGTGTTTTCAAATATATTCTACCCAAAGGGCTTTGACTCAACAAGACCAGGAGGATAGTGTATGTGGTTGCTCCATAGAAACGATCGGTATTCACTGCCGTGGTAGCCCGGACTCCTTGCTTTTCCTTTACACTGCATCATCTCTTTCCTCAGGAGGACCCAACAACCATGCCATGATCCGTGTCCTGAGTTTGGTTTGTGCTGAACGTACGCTGTTGAAGGGCTTCACTGGAGCTGTCACTGACTTGGCTTTCGCACACCTCGACTCATCTCTGTTGGGTTGTTTAGACGAAGCTGGCAACCTGGTGGTCTGGCAGCTCACCTGCACCAGCGGCAAGATACTGTATCCCTACAGTACATTTCATACATACTTGTAACAAGTTTTGGGAGAACAAGGGGTGTTTGTGTGTGTATTTGTTGATCTTATCTCCTCACTGGTTTTTGTGAATTTCAAATGTCAAACGGGTTATTGCTGTGTAGTAGTTGCCTTAGTTTGGGGTACAAATAACTACAACTGTTGTCCTATCAGCCTCACACACAGACCTTGCCACCCTTGCCATATCAATCACTACGGTTTTGTCACAATAATGCCAGAGGCAAATCCTTCGACTCCTACCAGTCTTCCCCATTTGCCTGAACAAATATACCCTACAGAGATCAGGTGGTTGTTCATATTCGACGGCCAGAGGAGACTCCATTGAACTCCCATCGTCGCCTCATCTGGTGCCCGTTTATTCCGGATGACAACGAGGAGAACCAGGATGATGCCAGCCAGACTTTGGCCCTTTTACACGAAGACAGGGTAACTGTGTTGACACAGAATTGTTTTCAGAAGAATGACAACTCCACTGAAACAGAAAATAGATCATTTGACAGGAACATTACTCACTTCTTGTACAATATCACCACAGTCTGCACACTTCACAAATTACATACAAACTCATAAAAGAATAAAATTATAGTAGGCATCACAAAGTACTGAAAGTACTGAAAATTTAATTGAAGCATAGATTAGTATTTCAGCAACTGCAACAAATAAAACAGGACCCGTAAGATTCAGCAACATTGCTGTCTTTTAAAATTAAAAGGATTAAAAGGCAGGACTAGCCTGACAAGGACGTGTGATTGTGTGTAGTCTTCCCCTCTGTTGTTCTTCCAAGTCCTGCTCTCCACTATCTTCTGCTCTTCCTGAATTCCACGCTCCCTGTCTTCCCCTGACTGTATCCTCCTCTCCCTGTAGGCAGAGGTGTGGGACCTAGATGTCTTGAGAGCCAACAACAGTAGTTGGCCAATTGATGCCACAGACCTGAAGGATGGCCTGATAACAATCAAAGGACACACTCAGGTAAGGGTGGTATCAAATATCATATCATCATAAAATAAATTTTAAATGTCCTGATAGGATAGAATTGTTACCTTTTTACCAAAATACATGATGATTGACTTTGTATTAGCAGTTTTGCCTGTTATGAGAATGATTGGATTGTTTTCTTGGATTAGTAGCTGTGCCTAGTTAAATAGTTTAATGCCCTTCTCACCAGCGAGTCAGTGAAGGAGCCCTATCGCCAGATGGAACTGTTTTAGCCACAGCAAGTCATGATGGTACCGTGAAGTTCTGGCAGATATACATAGAGGGAACACAGGACAAGCCAAGGTAACTAAGAAAGAGTTTTTTTTATATCTTTTTGGTAAGTCTCACCTCATCACGCAAATGAACAAAGCAGAAAGTACCAAGTGTCATGTCTAGGGCTGCACCTAACGATTATTTTCTTATCTACAGATTATATTTTCGATTAGTCGATTAATCTATAGATTATATTTATTACCCATATAGCAGTTATGTCCCCCAAAATAAATATCAAACTTATCTCATTAATATATCATCTTCTCTTGAAAACAAACAAATGTAACAAAGATTTTGACGCAGGTCAGTTTGCGCTTCCGCACATCAGCCGGCTCTTCTGCCGCATTGACAATGTGCTCCGCGATGCTTTCACTTTGGACAATAGCCGACTTTTTTTCGCCGCAGCTTATTGTCCGGTTGCGTGCATGCTTCCACCTGGTGCACCCACTTTACGTCATTATGACCCGTCGGTGCACGGTTATGCAAACCGACGTATTTACGTAGTCGGGTCGTCGGTTTACGTCGACGCGTCACCCCACCCCTAGTCATGTCCATGTTGCAGTCTTCCTCTTAATGACCTTTTTATGTTCCTCCATCTGCCCGACTCCACAGTTTTCTCTGCTTTGCTCTTCTCTAGATGTCTTCATGAACTGCGGCCCCATGGAGGTCGTCCCCTCTCCTGCCTTCTTTTCTGTGACAACCATAAGAAACAGGACCCTGAGTTAGTACACGTTTACAGAACTGTAATTGCTCACATGCTTGTGTTTGTCTGAGGCTGTGCTGTGTGATATTAGCTTCATTTACTTTCTCCCTCTTCTCGCATTTGTCACCTCTGATTTATTTCCCTCTTTGCAGTGTTCCCTTCTGGCGCTTCCTAATAACGGGAGCAGACCAGAACCAGGAGTTGAAGATATGGTGTACCGTTTCCTGGACGTGTTTACAGACCACCAGGTTACTACTCTCCTTATGGATACATCTTTAAGCAATTGTTTCTTCCGGTGTGTCATTGGCAGAATCTGTGTGTGTGTGTGTGTATTGTTTGGGAGTAATAAGTGCTGAATTGAAGGCAAGTCAACATCTAAACTTTTGTCACCATAGGTTAATATTATTGTTAAATATTTGACTTGTGTATGATATCAGTACCCCACAATAAAAGGTATCATGTATATGTGACAGTACAGTCATATCAAGTGACTTTGGGCCTTTTAGATGCTAAAGATAGTGTTTTCCTCTTAGGTTCTCTCCAGATCCGTTCAACTCATCGGTTCTCCCAAGTCTCAAGGCCAGTCTGGACCTCTCTGCCGAGTTTCTCATCCTCACTGATGTACAGAGGAAGGTCAGCAGAGTGTAAACAGCTATGCAGTGTTGATAATTGTTGCATTATAACATTAAATGTACCTTATTGTGTTATCTTTATTCAACTTGTGTCATCCATATTTTGTGTGATAAAGCTATATCCATAACTTAATTGACAACTGTTGATGATCCTGTGTGTAGCAAAAGAACCATGTTGATGTCATCCTCTCCCTGAACAGGTCCTTTATGTGATGGAGCTTCGGCAAGACCTGGAGAAAGGCAATGCCCATTTCACAGCTGTGTCGGAGTTCCTGCTGACACACCCTGTGCTCAGCTTCGGGGTCCGGGATGTCACCCAGTGTCGACTACGACACACAGAGGTCCTCCCTGCAGAGGAGGAAAGCGAAAGCATTACCACAGGTCAGGCCAAGTCATGCCAAAGAACCTGTTTGAATTGATACGTTTTCTAGTAAAGTAGAGCTGGGGAAGATCAAATATGAAGCAGGATTGAAGCGTTACAGCATAACTTAGTGGTGTTTGTGTGCGTTTGCTTGTTTCCAGAAGGCAGCCAAGGACAGACAGAATCCAAGTCTGGTATTCAGATAAAGCTTTACTGTGTCCACACAAAGTGAGTTGCCATCGGCTGTTCATTGTCTTGTTTTGTTAGTATTAAGTTTGCCAAAGCTTATGTTGAGTAAACCTGTTTCATCATGTAATAGGTGTACTGATTGTGGTTGCTATGTCATATCTTTGTATTTGTCTTAAGTGTTCATCTGTACATGTTTTCAGGTCTCTGCAGGATGTCCAGATCTGGTTCCAGCCCAATTTAGGTTCCAACTCAACAGCCTTTTTGCCTCATTTGGACTCTCAGGGTGGTTTTGGTAAGTCTCAAATTCACTGCATCAGATAAAGGCTTTATCGCATTAATGGTGCTAATGGTAGTGCTAATGGGATATGAGGAAATGGTAGTGCATCTCTCCTGCATGAGCAAGCTGACCTGCACCTCACTCACTTTCATGTTCAGCATCATAATTGTTTAATTCTCGTTGGCAGCTGCCATAAAGCAGAACATAACATTCTTGAGGAATATTTAGTACTGGCCAAGTCATTGCTGATCTTCATGATTTTGAAGGCTGCTTTATGTATTTATTTCTATAACTATTCAGACTGTTCAGTTTTTCATAAACCATGATAAGTCAGGTTTGAGGATGAACATAGGGCTTTTTAGGCACTTCTAAGGATACCAGGTTATCTTTAAAGAAGATACTGCAGTAATAGTGGAAGATGTGTGATTTAAAATAAATGTCTCCACTTTTCTATCTGACTCTTGACCCTTGTGCTCATGTTTTCTTCCCCATCCTTTACACAGGTCTTTAACCATAAATTAACATTTAAAGAAATTGTGGTTCTGCGACAGTGTGCTGATATGAGCTAACATAAATGTGTCGTACTTATCCTTAAAGTGGCATGTCAAAATGTGTAAATTGGACCGTAACTACTGTCATGCAAATGAAGAACTACATCATTCAATTCTTTATCCAGCAGGTTTTGCAGACCATCTGACAGAACAAATTACTGACAAGGAGTCAGGAAGTGGCTCTCAAAATGACCTAAGGAAGATCCCATCGCTTCCTGCTCCTACTGACTTCCTGATAGGTTCAGGCACAGGCAGCAGGACGATGCCCAAGTTGATGACTCCTGATGCTTTCATGACACCAAGCACTTCGGTATGAATTCTCATTCAGCTTATTTATATTGTTTCCTATCATCAGTAAGGTCTCAAAATTGATGCCTACATCTATATAGATCAGCAATTTAAATTACAGAATGCGATTTGCCAAGTTGTCAAGGTAACCATTGACCATTGTGTTTCCAACAGTTTTTCATTAGTCACCTAGCAACACCTTGCCGTATAATGATACCTCCTCTTTGAGAGTGCTGCTAATAGGCACTCAACATGCATAACCTTTTTGGTCCATAGCTGAACAATTTTCTTACAGATACTTACCTTCTTCCTCCAGGTACCAGCCTCTCCTGGCAGTAGTGCCAGCAGCCTGACGATTGTTACTGCCACGAGCAGCAACTCTGACTCTACTATTAGGTGGGCAATTAAAAAAAGTTAAACTTGCTTTCTCCTAAAAAGAATTTGACAAATTCTTAGTCAATTTCCTATAAAGGAAAAATCTTTATAGAATGTTTCTGTGTTCACAGAATTTCCTGCTGTTTGTTCTCTGCTCACTTGTGGTAGCATCAATCTCTGAACACGTAATGTCTGTCTTATTATACGCAGAGCTGTAGAAGAACTCAGTCAGAGTCCGAACAGGGTAGAGAACAACAGCAGCAGTAGTCTCACACTCTCTGCTTCTACCAGCAGCCCAAGAGCTGCTTCTGTATTGCTGCCTGGCCTGGACAACATCCAGGTGAGACCAAACGTTCTCTCTGTGTCTCTTTAGCATTTTTCATACTTTCACTTTGATTAATACTCTCTTCTTTTCGATCTCCAGACTGTGATGTCCCCCAGCGGCCCTTTGTGTCTCGACACCCCACAAGTTTTGGATTCTGCATTGCTGCCACCACTAGCCTCACCAACCAGGGCTCGATCCCCTGACGTCATCTCCTCGGTCTCAACAGCCATATCCCAGGACATGCCAGAGATTGCGTCCCAGCTTCAGCGTGCTCTGGTGTCCAACTTGGAACCTTTGCCTCTCTCAGCCCTCCAGACAGACAGCATGGCCTCTGCTGCTTCAGCTCTACACCTCCTCACCTCACCCCGTTCAACAAACAACAGCAGGTACAAGGGTTAACAGCAGTCATTAGTCATCATATCAAAGTTCTTGTGTAATTTTGTTTTACATTTCTTACCAAATACATTTGTTTTTAGCCTGTTGCCGCCAGAGCTCGGAGGTGCAGATGGGGCTTTGGGTGGGGCAGTGGACCCAGAACCGAGACTCAGCCACACTCCATCCCTGCTAGAGATTGCACTATCACAGGAGAACACTGGGGTTGGAGGTGGGGCCTCCGATGGCAGTGTCAGCCACACACCATGGCCTGCAGCGCCTGACATCACCAGGGAAACTAGGAACAGTCTGAGGGACAATGGTCTTGGAGACTGGTAATTTCTTTCTTCCACAAATATATTTATCAGCAGACACATCCATGTCAAAAGTTTTACTAATTATTCTGAAATACTATTATAATTTCCTACGAATGTCTTCAAGATAGCTTTAAGAACACTCTTGTTTGTAGTCATTTTAGCTTTATAAAATACCTAATTTAAAAAATAAATAAATAATTGAATTGCATTGCATCTTGTGTTGTAGCTCAAGAGAGGAGCTGAACGACAGACACCCAAGTTCACCCTACCATCGGCGCTCCTATCTGTCACAGAATGACAATCGGGACCCTAGTGCTGAGCAAAGGTAACACGCATGTGCACTCACTACACACATTTGTCTTCTATTCTGTTCTGAAATGCATTCCATGTTATCTGATTTCAAGTCTAGTGTCTAGGCCAGGGGTGGCGGCTCGGCTCCAGCTCGAGTGCTCACAAACTTTTCTCTTGGTGTATAGAATTTTCATATAGTAAAATTCTAAAATGCATATGCTATATTTGGCAATACAGACAAGAAGCTGTCTGATTTTAGTATTTATTGATATACATTTTGTCATCATGCGATCCTGAGAGATGTCTTTAAGTTGCGCTATAAGAGCGTGTGGCTGCGTCTCGATGTGTGTGTGTGCGGACGAGCGAGAGAGAGAGAGAGAGAGACCGGTGGCACGTAGAGTGTTTGCGGGAGCAATGAATGTTACGGTTACGGGTTACAGTATGAAGATATGAATGTACATTATTGTATTTTTTCATATATTTTCTCTATTTTGATTTATTCTCCGTCACCTCTTCTCTATGGCTGTTTTGTTATGTTGAACCAATTAATGCCATTGATGGTCTGGTAACAGTGTGGCTCTTTGAAATGTTGCTGTTTACTGTAGCTCTTTGAGCTGCACTGGTTAGCCACCCCTGGTCTAGGCAGTCAATATTATGAAACATGGTCCACACACTGAAATTGGAAGTGCCCTCTATTTAGGCAACAGCTCCAATCTTAAAGGAAAGGTCTCGGCTGTATTTTTGTTATTTTTGCTCATTCCTACTGGTGATGGTAGTTTTTCCACAGCAACTTTTTTGTTCAGACATGGGGACGTAGCTGGGACCGTGCAACCTTTACTATTAAACTGTACTTTTACTATGAACTGTTCATTGTAAACATCAATTTGTTTATTCAAAGTGATTTGTAGTTCTTTAACATGTAGTACTTTCTAAACATTTGAAGTGTGTAATCAAACAAGCTAATTCCTTTCGGGTAGACTTGTTGTCTTACTCTCCATATTAGTAAGAAATAATGCAGTACAACGTTGTGCACGTAAAACATGTCACATGCTCATGCATCGTGGGTTAACTGTCGAGTGACTGTTTGCTTCTGTGTTTGTCCCAGTGACCCTGATGATGAGATGGCCAACTTGGCCTCACCCTCCGGAAATTGTGGTACTCGCTCTTCTCACAGACTTCCTGTGAAGGACTGGAAGACCTCACCGCGAGACTCACCTAAACTGAAGAGGAGGGGCAAGAAAGAAGAAGGGTGCGTTGATTTGTCATGTTACAATTATCACAGTTACAGATTGGTGTGTGGTACATAATTTGGTATGAGCTATAGAGATGAAAACAAGTCAAAGAAGCAAAGAGAGAACAATTCAGGATAATGAGATTGGGTCATCATGTCCCTGCGAGGGAAGCTTAACTAAGTTGTGGTAGACTGGAACTGAAATACTTGTTCCAACAATTTAATTATGAGTTGGTTAAAAGGCTCTCACCCTATCAAAGTAATTGTCCTTGGCAGGAATAAATCTGGAATGTTTGGCTAATCTGGGGAATTTAAATCAAGCTCTTAAACTATAGCAATTTACTAGCTATTTTTTTTCATTCAACCTTTTTTTGGTTTGAGCAGATTGTAGGCATTTGGCTATTGGCTGTTTGACATTGATTTCCACTGCAAATCTCTCTCTGCTTTAAGTGACAGAGTAAACAAAACTGACAAATGACTGAGCCGCCTGTCAAATATGACAAGTTAATTAAGCATAATTGAATTAAAGTTAGGAACTAAAGCTATATGGATAGTCTGGGTAATTGTTGCTTTTGTCAGTGCTTGAGTCCCTGTGGGCTCTTTCCATTACATTACATTACATTACGATCATTTGGCAGACGCTTTTATCCAAAGCGACTTACATTACATTACCACCCTTCGCAGAGGGGGGAGCAATTGAGGGTTCGGTGCCTTGCTCAGGAGCACCTCGGCAGGGGCTCGAACCGGCAACCCTCCGGTTCCCAAGCAGAAGCACTACCCACTGAGCTACTGCCTGCCTACAGAGAACACACAACACGGGGACAAAAAAACTTGTTGATGTAACTGAAATGATGTTGCTAGAGCTGAGTCCTCAGCACATCACTCAGTACAGCAATTTAAGGCAGAAATGTGTTAAAGCCATGTTGACAGGAATGGATTCAGGAGGATTCTGACCCTCTCTGAGTATACATTGTATAATTGCAACATGAGGCGAGGCCTTCATTTACATGCCTGAATAAATCCAGTTATAATTGAATAATGTATGTGTGTTACACGGACTAACAATACTGGACTTATGCCAATTCCATTGAGATTTAAAGTGCATATAATTGTGTAGTCTGCAAGGTCACAGTCACTGTCTCAATTGAAAATTGACATTGAAATCTATAAACCAAGTGTTATGGTAACTTTGAGTTGTGAAAGATTTCATCTTATGTGAACTGTGATTCCTTGATTTGAGTGTTACAGGGAAAGATAACACATTGTCTCTCATCCCTTTCAGTGACTCCTCACTGTCCAGGCAAATGGACTCTAGTCAGGTAAGCAACCACAGTCTTTGCTTCTTGGACATACTCTTTATACTAGTGCTGGGCGACGGTGAAGATTGATTGAGATATGATTTTTTTTAATGTGAAAATTGGACGAAGACTGGATGTGGAGGTAATTTCTTGTGTGTGTGTGTGTGTGTGTGTGTGTGTGTGTGTGTGTGTGTGTGTGTGCGTGTGCGTGTGTGTGTGTGTGTGTGCCCTCCACAACCCTAATGGCCAGTGTGCAACTGTGTAAATGCGCGAAAAAATTGTCGGCAGTACTTAATTAATGCGTTAACAAGATAATAACGCATTAACTTGCCCAGCCCTACTTTATACATATGTTAATTACCACAATGGTGGTAGTTGAACGCAAAATATTAAAGATAATTTGTATTTTTAAATGAATTGTCCTCAACATTGCTTTGGAAACAAATCACTTCAATTGCTTTAACTGGTTGGTTTATATTTTTCCACACAGGTGAACGCAGAGGTGCAAGAAGAGTTGTTCATGCTGTTGCGTGGCCAGCAGAGGGAGCTAGTGGACCTCCGTGTACAGATCGAAGCCATGCAGAGCTCCATAATGGCCCAAGTAGACCGTGCCTTGGCCAATCACCAGGAACAAGAACGTATCCCTCATATTTATCTTCGGTACTCAACAATTTGTTAATAAGAGGAATTGGAAATTGGCCCTTGTGTGGGTCTATGAGGTAGCCCTGTAATACACTTGTGACATGTCCAGGGTGGACCCCTCCTCTCAACCAATGACTCCCTGTGCTTAAACAGGATAAGCTGGTATAGAGGTTACATACTGTAGGTGGATGATGACTATTACATTTTGGTAACACTTGAACAGAAGATCACATTGGGACAGAGGCTCCATTTAAATTTGTGCTTTAAATTATTTCTAGGAAAGTATAATACACCATTTTAAGTCAAACTATGTTTTGATAGGGTAAAATTGTTTCATTTGTTTGTTAAACTAACAGAACGCTGCATTTACAGGACAGCGTTTTTTTATTGAGATTGGATCTCCTTTAGGAGAAATCTGTGTAGAATTACCATTGCAATACACAAGATAGCAGTGATCAATGCATTGTATCTTTGGAGCCTTGACCTTTTATGACCTCAGAGCGAAGGCTTGAGCGGATGCTGGCAGAGAGTCGCAATCAACAGCAGCAGCTCCAGGAACACCTCGGCCAGCAGCTCAGCCAGACCCTCAGCTCGGCCTTATCCAACAGAATGGACAGAGTCATCAGAGACGAGATGAAGAAGACAGTCCCACAGAGTAAGAACACATGACACACATTAGGTCTAGTTAACAAAATTACGCGAGACACAGATGGATCAGTCAAACCTCTTGATGCAGAGTGTGCAGTGTTTAACTATTATAAAGATATATAAATCTTAAAAGATGAAGAAATCCTAAGAGAAGAAGTGAGAAATTCCTCTCTATTGCCTTTCTGTGAGTAAGCCACTCTTTATGTAGACCGTGTTACCATTGAAAAGCTGATGCTTGGCCCCTGCCATTGCCAAACTAACATACAGTCTGAACTTGGTTGCACTTGTTTTTTTGCTGCCCTCCACCACCAAACTCTCTTTTGCTCACACTGAAAGCTATTTGTCCTCAAAGCTCTCAACATCATGAAGGTTTGCACCTTCCATTGAAATTTGTTTCCAAAATAGATTTGCTCACCTATTCCTGATTGTTAACTCACCTATGTTCTCAACTATGAAGGTTAAATTCTAGAAGCCACAGATCACTGCTCACTTCCCCTTGATATTACAGTTCACCTCCCACATGATGGATTTTTTTATATCGCTTTGAAAGCTCTATTATGTCCTGCTCAAAGCCCATTGACCCCCCGTTGAAAGCTTGTCTCCACCAATTGAGGGCGGCTCAACTTCATCTTTTTCTCTCTGAACTTTCCAGTGACACCAAATGTGTTGAACAGAGTTTCTTCCTGTTTCCACTCATGCAGTCTTAACTTCATCACATCTCTTCTTCTCTCCAGCTATAGCTAAGAGCCTGGAGCCAGTGACGGGTCAACTGAACAACACTGTTTCTGCTAAACTTGCTGCTGTGGAGATTTCTCTGAAGGATAATGTGAGCAAGGTGGTCAAATCAAAGGTAGGTGGCTGGTTTGCGTTGCCCATCTGCATGCATAGTTCTCCCTTATATGCAGAGGAAGCACATAATTATCTTTGTACACTGTGTTGAGTTGTAAATAAACATTGTTTAGTCCATAAGTCTTCAGGTTGCCTCAATTGTGGCTCTTGAGCTTAACATTTTAAAACCATGTCTTCTTTTCAATCCTCTCTTGTCGCACTGCTTTCCAGAATACGACAGATGCGATCGGACGTGCAGCAGCTGAAGCAATGCAAGGGCCCATCCAGGCAGCCTATAAAGATGCATTTCAGAGCATCGTGCTGCCCGTTTTCGAGAGAGGGTGTCAGTCGATGTTTGTACAAATCAACGACAGCTTCAAGCAGGGCACACAAGAATGTAAGTGAACCCGCACATGGAACTTCATCAAATCTGAGTGTAACATGTTGGCAAAAAGGTAATCAGGACACACATCTGGGCAGTGTGCTGTAATTACAACACAAGGTCAAAGTTAATCATTGTGTTGCTGCCCACGCAACAAATTTGGATTTCAGATAGCAGTATTAGCATGCATTAAAATGGTTCCTTCCACCTTTGGGTGTAGTACATTTTACATGTGGTTCACATGTTCTGTTTGAGAGAAACATCCTTGCAGGTGTTTCTCAGATATTGAATTTCGACACATAACAAACATGTGAATCTTCTTAACTGAGAAGTACATGTTTATGAACAAAGAAACAAGGATTATCTTTAGATGGATGTTTAGTTACTCCAAGCCAGGTATGTGTAACAATTCTTTGTGGTGATGCTTGTTCAGTGTTGGCTGTTTCTGAGTGTGTTGCCCTTGTTCCAGAGATCAAGGCCGGTTTATCTCAAATGTAATTAAATCATTAGCTCAGGGCCAGCATTTGTGATGTGACGGCCTGGGGCGTATTCTCGGTGGAATGCAACACCAACACCAACAAGATCAATTGAGTTATGCTGGATCTCCTAACAACCAGGACATTGCGGTTCTTCAATGGCATGTGAAAAGTTGATAAGAAGGGCTGGATTTAATTATCTAGGCCAATTAAGTGTTCCTGTGTTCATTGAGAAGGCTGTATACTGGATATAAACCATGATCAGTAAGTAATTGGTCGATGGAGATGTGGGAGAGGTGATCTTGTCCTCTCTGTCCTCAGTATTCCCTATGTCAGAGTAAGTAGTAGCACACAGGACCTCGGAAAAGGTTACATGCATAAATGTTCTACAAATCGGTATACCTTACTTTACTTTCCATTAATATCAATATAATTAAAAGACTAGTAATAGTAATAGGCTCACAATTGGCTAAACTTTGTTTTCTTCAAAGCTACTAGGAAGAAAGGTGAAATAAAAGACTTCTTCATGACTGCAGTGGTACCTTTCTACAGTATTAGTATCTGTAAGAGGAACCTCATTGAAATGATTTACTAATTTGAAACGCCCTTATTATTATTGCATCAATGTCAATTAGTTGTTCTCTTAGAAATGGAGCAGCCATGACTGGAATCGGGCCGAGTCGTTGAACTGTTCAAGCTGTGATCTAATCCTGTTTACATCGAATAAGCCTGCTCCTGAGCAGGTTTGGTGTTGTGGGCCTGTTGCTGTGACAACAACTCCAACAAGTGCCTAGAAGAACCAGGAGATCCAGGAACCTGCCAAATTGTCAACAATTAAATCCTGCTAACTCATTAATCAAACGTACTGAGAATACGACCCTAGGCCCACTGTGTTTGTTCAGAGGAGATGTACTTCAGCACACCTCTGGAAGCTGGCAACTGCATCATTTTAAGCATTTAGCAAGGATGATTTAATGTGCACAAAGGGGAAATGGTAGGTATTTTGCCTGCAGTCGAGTACGACTAGGTGTGCAGACTTGTAAAATATTCCAATTTAAATTACACTCACAAGGACATTCAAGAGTTGCAGACAGTTTTCAGTTCTGCAAATATGGACCATGTAGTACTTAGGTACATTAACATCTGCACTTCCTATTAGATGTTGTTCTGGGTCTTCAGCTAATTTCTAGTGTGTGCTGGTGTATATGTGCACTTGTTTGATTACACTGTCAGAGAGATGTTTTGTTTTTTTTAAGGCCAGAGTTAATTTTGACAGATTGGGCTGTAAAATATTGTCTCTAACATTGTGTTCTGCTCATGTATGTATTGGTGGTGCACCATTTGGGAAAACACTTTACAATATGATACTGACTAATTAAATGGCTCGATGAACTATAGTCTCAAAATTACCATATATATTACTATATAGATGAACTGATACCTTTTATGGTACCGTGTTAGATTGTATGGGTGTAATGTACCCAGTCATTTCTAACTCTGCAATTGTCCTGTGTGCAATTTAACCGCTATTTAATCTGACAGCTTAAAGTATTAGTGACCTTTACTACTATTTATGCTTGTTTGCATGTATTGAACTTGATTCCTGTAGACATCCAGCAACTAGAGACCCACATTAAGAACAAAAACCAGAAAGATCTGGAGGCACGAGACCCCATGATTGGCCAACTCCAGCAGATGATTGACGGCTTCCAGAGGTCCACTGATCAGCTGGCCAGTAACATCACAACTAGCGTCCAGACTGAGGTGCAGCACCAGATCCAGATGATGGTGGGAAAGTATGTATCCTCATTGATCACAATATCGGTTACTTGTGATTAGGAAGCTAGTTTAGTGTAACCTCTATGCACATTTAGAAGAAAGTGATTCGACACTGAGCAATCGTCATTTGTTGTGCAAATAAATCAAACTATGCTCCTAACAATGACCAGCGTAGACGCATGTTCATAATGACAGAGCAAGCGAGCGTTGTTTGTTGCTCTTACTGGATGTAATGACCAGTTTCATGATCATGTACACCCAATACTCTGAGCACTCACTTTGAAGTTCTGTTCAAAAAGAATCCTGCTGTTGATTGACGCTACCTCCAGTGATTGATCTAATTGCATTGATTGACATTCCAAGGAGACAGTTGGAATATCAGATATGCATGGCATCGGATGCCTATGCCAGCAGTCTTGGCTTTATTCACTGCTTATTGAGCAAATGTATAATGGATTGGAGAGTAAAAACAAGCAAAGCTTAATCCTTGGGCTAATGTAAGAACATAAATTCGATTGAGCCTCTTGTTCCCTTTGCAATTAATTTCACATCCTCTGGAGTTTATAGATTTGTCGGGGGTGGAGCAGTGAGAAAGAAGTTGGCAAACTTGATTTCTAAAAAGTTAAACATCTTGAAAAGGGAATGACAACAGCTGGCTAGGAAATCTGGAAAGACTAACTATGATTTGAGTAAACGCAGGCAAACTGAGCACCTACATGGCCTGACTAAACCAACAGAAGCAAAATTATGGTTAAAAATGAATTTGATATGGAAGATAACCTTTGTGTTACAACTATTATATCCCTTTTTTCCTCACAGTTTGCAAGATTCTATTCTTAGCCATGTTCAGCGCATTGTCAAAACAGTAGTGAGTCTGGCAATGAAGGAGCAGCAGGCAGCGGTCACCTCCAGCATCATGCAGGCTATGAGGTCTGCAGCCAGCACACCCGTTCCTACAGCACACCTAGATTACCAGACGCAGCAAGCCAACATACTGCAGCTTCTTCAGCAGGGCCAGCTCAACCAGGCTTTCCAGCAGGTAACACACAACGCACAGACGCCACCACTAGCATGAAAAAACACTGCCGTGTCATTGCAGACACAAATTGTCCAAATACATGGACTCAAGCAAACACAGGCAGAGCCACCAGGACTACAAGACCCAACATGCCAATATCTGGCTACTGCTGTGTGCAGTCCCACTTGCAGCTCTTTCTAATGCTGCTGACAGATAGGCTCGTGTTCGCTCTCTCTAATAACAAACATCATGCCTGAACTTCTCTAAATTTCTCTTCTAGTTTTTTCTATGATTTAGCTTTCTCCCCTGACCCCCTACCTCTCTTTGTTTTCTTCCCCTCACTGTCCATGCTTTTAAGTACGCCGCTGATTAAGTCATCAGCTATAATTTAAAAGTTTGACATGAATAGAAATATGGCTACAATTTGAATTATATTTCTCCATTCCATTTTCAAATGTAATATACAAGTTATGTATTTTATGTTGGTGTAAGTTTCCCTTCTGTTAGAGGAGCGCTACAGATGGATGTGATCAATCCTGCTTGTAGATGCTGAAGCTGAGCAAATCAAATGTTCATAAAATTTTGTAATCTGAATACAACCATAACCACAACATTACAAGATCCCCCCCCTACATATAAATGTAGTAGAATGCTCTGAACGTGTTTCTGTCTTTCTTACCAGGCTTTGTCAGCAACAGACCTGAACTTGGTCCTGTATGTGTGTGAGACCATAGACTCCCAGCAGGTGTTTGGTCAGCACCCCTGCCCTCTCAGCCAGCCTGTGCTGCTGTCGCTTATCCAGCAGCTCTCCTCTAACCTGGCAACCCACTCCGAGCTGAAAATCAGGTGAGGAAAAGGAAGTTCTTACTTTGGAACACAAACGATTGGCCAACAGATAATTTCACATGCAAGTGCTCATTTACATAATAACGACATCACCTTCTCAATTTGAAGATTTTCGGAGATTTTCAGTATGTGAACTTTCAGTGCACCGTCTCCCTTTAACTGGGTAATTAAAGCAAAACAAACAAACAAACAAACACAGCCAAGATTCGACACACAAGGGAACATTCTGTAGTTGCCTGATGAAGATGTATTACACACTTTTCCCAAATGTCTCGGATATCATTAGATCTAATTAATGTCAAAGCTGGTGGGGCTTCATATGAATTTTTTGTGTCAGTTACCTGAAAAGTAATATGTGAGTGGGACTGTTTTTATTTTTTTCTCATGTTAGACAATCAATAAGTGCCATCAAGTCCAGATCCATGTAAGGATTCAGATCTGGCATGCAACTGACACTACTGTGGAGTTGAGATGAAACTTATCTATTAGCATGCAAGTGGTTTTGACATGGGAATCATTAATAGTAATAGAAAAAGATCTCAATCTTATGAATTCATTTCTCTCTCTTTAGCCAGTGTATATTTAGTCTATACTTGTTCAGCCTTGGTGAGGCTAAGTCCTCTGAGTGCCCTTCTACTTCAATTATATTCTTTGATTCCTTTTTTATGTTTTGTGTAATCTAAAACTTGATCTAAATCTCAGCCACTTGGGCAGTTTTCATGTCCGCCACACAATCACCATGAATTAATTACTATGAATTAGTTGGTAACTGTAATATCATATACATATAAAAATGCAGAAAAGTTTCTCATATTACTGTGGGTTCCTTCGTGTCCTTGGTCTCCCCGTTAAGTAAGCCGCACTGGTAAAATTTCTAAAAGTTCCATTAAATTGATGACCTTTGAACATTTCAAACTCGCCAGTTTGTCCTTTGAAATGTTTTAATCCTGAGTTGCTTAACTTAAAAAGGTGAACACAAACATTTGCATTAGCACTGAGCACCTTTCCAGCCTGAGCTCCCCCTGATCAGTTAGTGCATTTGTACAGAAACCTTTCCTCCCCATCACATTTGCATCGGATCTCAATTATTTTGAGTCTCCAGAGTGTCCAGCGGTGCTAAAGTGCTGACCCCGCCCCCCATCCCCCCGCCCTGTCTGCAGCCATGTAGCAGCCCTGGCTGCTTGGGGAGCACAGACGGTCCTGTGAACAGCAGTGCAATTTTTAGGATGCTCTCCATCGTCTGTTCCTTTTGTCCTGTACTTACTCTTACTCTTCTTGTTCTATCCTAGTTTTTTTTGTAAGTATCTTTTCTGCTTGGGTTCTCACTTCTACTCACGACATGTTAACGTGTCCCCTCAGAGAGCCCCTGCCCTGCTCTCTTTATATTCTTTTCTCTCCTCAGTTTTACCATCCCGCCTCCCCTCCTACTCGTCTACCCCCCACTTCTTTATCGGAGCCAATTCCCTTTACAGCTTCACGCAGGGTCCATATCACCTGTCTGCTCCTGCGTTTACATTGCACCTGCCTGCTGCTGCAAATATCATTCCCGGTGGTGCCACTCTGCACCATCTGGAGGGCGAGATGGGGGCAGCAGGGTTTGGTTCAATCCAAAGACAGAGTGCAATAATAGTCAGATGGATGGCTGAGAGCAGTTTGGGAATGTGGTGGACGCACATTAAAAAAAAGATAAATCTTATTTTCATTGTTACCCAAAATAGAGTCCGACTAATGTCATGTGAGAGAAAATACATGTTGTAATGGGTTTTCAGACAGCTTGTGCTCATGTACATACATATTCCTCTTCGGCTTTGCATCAAGAGGTTTGGCATGTGCATTTTAATGCTTTACAGAAGGTAAAGGTCATTGTTGTTCTACTTCTCATAGTGTCTGAACAATCCACAAAAGAAATGAGTACCTTTTTAGAGAGAACTCAGAGAGATGTTGATATCATCCCCCCAAACTGTGGGCCAATTTTCAGGGTCATTAGCGGTCTTAGAAAGGAAATGTAAGCTGTCTAAAGAGATGCACACACGTCTGTGAGCTTGTGCGTGCGACACAATGTATTGTGTAGGATGCCTGTAATTAAACTAGGTGTATTGTAGTGTAGTGAAAGGACATGGAGTTTTTTCTTTAAAGGCTGCATTGGCAGTGTTACTGCGAGTTGACAGATATGCGTGTCTGTGGTGTGTCTGGCTTGAGGCCAGTGAAAGGTCATTAAAACTGTAAAAACACAAACACTGAGGTAAGGAGAGGCGAAATAGATGAAGCGCCGCCGGATCAAGACACATAAGCCTCTCACCGAAACAGAACAGAATTGTTTAAGCAAGGAGTTCGATGTCGGTCAGTCAAAGAAGCAAATTTGATTCCTGCACTGAGATCTGAGTGCAAATACATTGAGCTGCCTGCCAGAGAGGCTGATCAAGGACACGTTCTGTGACAGTTAAGACCCTGAAAGTGGATTTTTCTCTGCCAGCTGTTGCCACAATTGATCTATTATTGATTGACTGCAAGTAAGAATATATTATTTGAACATTATCCCAAAGGATGGATCATTGTACAGATGGTACAAAAGCCAGAATCTGACCGTTGGTGGTACAAGCCTGTATACAGTGGATCAGCCTCCTTCCAACAAACGCACACACATGGTGGAGGGTGTAGAATTTCAAATAATCTTGTTATATGTTGAAATGGTTTTAGTTTGCTGTCTGCATGTAAGGGAATCTATTTTGTTCCTATAGTATACAGCCTATTTCCTGCATTTTAGTTGTATCTGGTTTATATCTTGAGTCTTGGGTAGATAAGTAGATAGATGAACAATTTCCCAGTGAACAAACAATGTAAAACTATCACTACTTCTTCTCCTTTGTTCAAACACTAACAGCATTGTGTTTTCTTTGACAGGTGAAATTATTTGTTTTTTATTTATCTTTCAGGTGGCTAATTATCCTGGGTTGTGATGTAAAATCGGCAGTTTAACATTCAGTTTATGGTGTTTTTCATGGAGAAGAGCATGTATTTTTAGTTTTACAAGCTTAGTTCGTAATAGAAGTGTTCGCATGAGCAGTTAAAAACTACTTAATTTGCATTGTTATTCTCTTACGGCTTTTGCACTTAAACAAATTAAGATCTGGAGTTTTCTGTGTTCTGTGAATGAGTTGTTGACATGTAGCAACTTTCATCTAGCCCCTTTTTGCTCCATAAAATGGAAACGAGAGTTGTTCTAGCTTCACTTTGTGTCCTTCTGTTACCTCTGTCTCATGGTGAAGGCTGTGCATACATGTAAGCTCACATCCTGTACGTCTGCTTCATGCTTTGTTTCCTGCTCATACCTGCTAAATGTCTGCCTCTCTCAATGTTACAGCCTGAGCTTGTCCTTTAATCTGAAGTCTCTCGCTCTCTCTCTCCAGCTACCTAGAGGACGCTGTGATGAATCTGGACCACAGCGACCCCCTGACCCGAGACCACATATCTGCCGTTTTATCCCAGGTCAGACCGAAGCTCTTTGCCTTCCTGCAGCAGGACCCCCACAGTCCCATCTCTAAGAGGGCACGGCGCCTCATGATGATGCTGCAGGGTTTGGTCAACCACTAGTCCTTCAATGAAAGTGCAGCGCAGAAGAGGATTGATTCTTCTAAGATGCTCATCATAAGTCACATTTTTTTTTTTTTCTGCAAACATTTTGGAGGTCAAAGAGGGATTCTCCCGAAACGGCCTGGGACAACTTCACCCCCTGGATGAGTGTGTTGCTTGGCCGGCCACAGGGAGGGTGATGGCTTCACCGCTGAGAGAGAGAATGGAAGTCAGGAAGCAAAGGAGCAACGGCGATGAGAGAGTATTGTACAGGCGACAGTATGCTTCACCAGACACAGCTGTAAAGATTACTGAGGAACAAATCTCTCTTTCTACACTGTCTGCGCTTCATGGAGAGAAGTGGATAGTTATAAAAACAGGTACAGACACTTTGTGGGATTGATGAAGCACACTGCAGCCTGTAGGGATGCAAACCCGCCTGTGTGTTGAAGATGGGAGCAGAAAGCTCCGAAGTAACTGGGTTGCAGAATGTCCCTTTAGCCTCCTGTCTTTCTACATAACCTCAACATCACCACTTTCCCCCGCCACCCATCATTTTTTCCATTGCTGCACCAGTCCGCTGTCGAGCTAGGATGCCGACGCAGTTTTTGTTCCTCTTTCTTTTCTGGACATCCTGGAGTGTAAAACGGTAATTGTCTAGGCAGAATGATTGTTCTTGATTTCTATTTTAGAGATGTTTAATTTCACTCTTGATAGACTTTGGTTCGCTGCGTCTTTGTTCCCAAGAGGCATTCTGGTCGTCTCTCATCCTTCTCCATAGCAAAGGGAAGACGGTGAGAAGAGCCGAGAGGTTGTCGTCATTCTGTCTGCCTGTCCGATAGTAAAGATGGGGGATACCTGATGGCCCTCTGTCGTCACATCATCCAGTGAACGTTCAGTGTCGGTTTTGTTCTACCGACTTAAAGCGATTCAGCCATTTGACATGAGCAATGTTTAATTTCCGTACCGATGAAGAATCAAGACCAAAATGAAGGCAAAACAGGGTTGTAAGAGGCAAATGTATTCTGGCAGTATGGCAGGAGACTCACCGCATACAAACCAGTCTTGTGTTCCCTTGACTTATTTTCTTTCAAACATCGTTACTGGCCAACACAAAGTCTGCAACATCAACATCAAGTTTAGTTTGGAAGCAGGTGCATATTTTTAAGGCCAAATGTTTCTAAAGCATCTGCGCAGTGAATTGTTAAACAAAATGTTCCTAGATTTTGTTCCTTTTATTGGAAGTATGAATAACATTTGTGACCTTTCTTGCTGAATTAGTTTTCAGATTCCATCCTGATGAGGGTTTCTGAAGGATGAGAAATAATGACAAATATTTTTATGGATCCTCCAGGTTTCAGATTGGAATCCCACTTTAAAATCCTAAATTTCCCATCCAGGTCGGCAGCCGTCCATTCGTACAGTTCTGTACTGTAAATTCAACAAAAGCGTTCCCTGTGTTTTCTTTGTATGTTGATCGTTTTTATATACATTTCGTATTTGTAAGACTTGTATACTTGTTTAAGAGTCGCAAACTAGTTATAATACCTAATAAACGCTTCCTAAATGAACAAATTGTTACCAATGCTTTTATTTTATCAGGATATTCCAATTGAAAGATTGTAAGCTGAATGTACAGCTACTGCCTTTGGGCTGTAGGGGGCAGCACTTGGTTGGACTGCAAATACTCCCAACTGCTTGTATTGAATTCCTAGTGTTCCCATTCCCACACATCAAAAACCTGTCTTTAGGTTGTCAATGTTTGTTTGTATGACTGTTGTGTACAGCCCATACATACCTAGAGTGTGTGTGCTGGGCTCTGCTGGTTATCAAACACTTCTGTTAACTGGAGCCTCAAGTGTTCACAGTCTGAGAAGTTTGAGTTTGTCGAGCAAAGTGCCTTATTGTTTTATCATGTAGGTTCTATGAGAGAGATGACCTGTAATGAAGAGTTGATATCATGTTAGAGTACTTTGCGGTCTAACTATGACTCAAGCAGCACAGCACGTTTTTTTGTTTGCGAACACGACCAAGATTACAGATCAGGACAGATATTTGTGTAAAGTTTCGACTACTGTAGGTTTGAGACACTGATTGTTGGCTTTCGACAGAGTTCACCTTTTTATTCAATAAAGTTCATGTAAGACCCAGACTGCACCCAGCCTCTGTGACATAAGCTATGAAACTCTGCACCATCTTTTCATTTCCCTCCCTAAACTCAGTGTGTGGAGAGTGCAAACAACAGCATATCCTATGATGAATAATCATGCATTGCATTGTACTGTTTGTCATCTCAAACTGTGTCATGGATGCTGGAGGGTCTGCAGGGTTTCCAATCCAATCGGAGCCCACAGCAGCTGATTCCACTGAACAGGGCATGTTGAACACAGGATGAGTTGATCCATTAATTCAACTTTTTGTTTAGACTGGGCTGCAAACCAGCAGACTATTTGAGAGTGAACAATAAAAGCTGTTTGTTTCAGGATCAGCTTGCACTTTAATGCTCCAGTACACATTTCTTTCCAACAAATATGTCTGATTGCTTTTTTTTTTTCTTTCTCTCTGGAAGGAAGGCAGTTCCATTGTGTTTATTTCCTTCTGCTTGGATGCCCATGTATATTTTACATTTTGTTTCATCTGAAACTTTGGAATAAAAAAGACCATTGGTTTATTGTCATTCAATGAGATTTTAAAAGGCGATAGTTTGGACTCAAAGTTGAGTGAATGTTCAGTAAGCCTGCGGTACTCACACTTTGCTACAATTGCCACCAGTTGTGGTTGCAGCGCCCTCTGGTGGGGAGGTACAAACTCACTGCCCTCACCTGTGTCTTTAGATATTTGTAATAAACAAACAGAAAGCAAAATGTGAAAAAGAAAAGACGATTTGATTGAGATCCTAGTTTGAAGAACTTGATATTATGTGTTCTAAAATAATCTGCAAGTGCCCATATTTGTAAATTCAGTGACAATTTTGTGCACTAAAATCAAGGAATCCATCCTGAAACGTTCCTTAATTAATTGCAATCGAGTTGAATCGCCTTACAGCCAAACCCTGAGCCACCATCTAGTCAAACAAAGTCTTAAATCTATTGTTATTGTGTTACTCTGGCACATTATTCACAAATAAAACAGCTTTGAATTGTGATGAAGTGGCTCAAAGCGGAAGTAGCCGCTTGTCTGCGGGTTCTCTGCCTCCTCTCCTCCGCTGGCTTGTTGAGGTGAGCTGTGCTTTGCTGCTCATTACCGCGAACTTCACACAACACATTCCCTTTTCTAGCATTCCCAGGTGGAGACTCGCAGCTTTGCGCATCGGCACTTGAGCAGGTCAGTGATTTGAGCCGGGGTGTGAATCCCGATCCATCTATCCATCGACCCGTACTCCAGTTTACTCCAGCGGCTTCCCTGTGGGTTGCTGCCTGTAGACCGTCGTCCTCCTCCTCCTCCTCCCCAGCTCGGACGCGCCCTCCCCATCAGGAGAAGCGCACCGCCGAGCCTCTCACACCGGAGTACGGAGCCGCCTCACACACACACACACACACACACACTGGGACACAACTGTTTCTCCAGGACAAGCAGAGGACCAGGAGAGTTTCGTAGTAAAATTAACAACTTGGGAATTCTTGCGCAAACTTGAGGCCAAATCCAGCTCAGCATGGCGTCCGTGATCCACTCTGCGTGTCTCCTCTCCCTGCCTGTTGCGCTGCTGCTGCTGGGTGAGTAGTGGAATTATCACACGAAAAGGTTGAAAGTTTGTGTGTGTGTGTGTGTGGACAATGTGTGACTCGCACTGCGGTGGATGAGGCAAAGGAAACAGGTCAGAGGAGAGTCTTAGTCTGCAAGTCTCCGTGTGTAACAGAACGCACAGGTGCCGATCCGCACGCGCGGGTCTGTGGATGTGATTAGATCATTTACGCGCCCAGCTGTTCTCAATGAGTGAAAACCACCTCATTTTCTGGCATCCCGTAGCAGGGATCGGATCCGGATCAGGCTCAGATTCATCAGTCCAGGTGTGATCATAAAGGTTATGGATGCGCATGTGAGACTCTGATCTTCACTGCGGCTCCTCGCGCCAAAGTGCTTTAATGTTTCATTAATGCCGTAGTAAAGCAGTAAATGAATGAATGAATGAATGAATGAATGAGGTTTGCCTTGTTTTCTATCAGATCTTGGAAAAAGAGGAAAGACATCTTACACCTGATTGACGAGGTTCCTCAATGATTCATTTGCAACTTCTTTGCATCTTCTGTGCCTCACACACACTATCAATCATCATCATTATCATCATCATCATCAGCTGCTGATGTCAGAGCTACCATGAAGGGTAAACACACAAACACACACACACACACACACACACACACACACACACACACACACACACACACACACACACACACACACACACACACACACACACACACACACACACACACACACACACACACACACACACACACACACAGAGAGAGAGAGAGAGACAGAGGTGGAAATGAATGATGAATGAATCGCATCTGTACCCTCCTCCGCTCAGCACCGTCCCAGGAGGCTGCATTCAGCCTCAACCGGTCAGGGAACACACAACCCCCCCCCCCCTCTGTCTTTCCACCTCTCTCTCTCTCTCTCTCTCTCTCTCCCATTTCTCTTAGTCACTCAATCAGCTCCATTACTGTCAGGAAAGGAGGGAATTACAGCTGAATCCAATTGTCATATAAATCCATGTTAAACTCGTTAAGCTCTGAGAACATTGTGGAAACCCTTTGGATCGTTTATTGGAAGGTCATATTCTGTTTCAGTGTTTGTCTTCTGATCAATCCACAGCATTTTAATCCTCTGTCATCAAAGGGTGATTATACTTTCACCTGCATCCTTTTGTCTGTTTGTGAGCAAACGTATACTGATTAACCGGAATTTATTTTTTAGAGTTAAAGAAAGTTTTGTATGATTTGAAAGAAATCATTTGAAAAACTTGGACAATCAAAGTGAATTGGTGCTAATGTTTCCTCCAGACTGGTTTGGTTCTCACCGGGTCAGTGAGTTCCGGTCTGCTGTGGCTCTTTGTCTCTCAGGATGTTTGTGCTCAGTTTGGGAAGCCAGAGTTTAACCTCTGAGCCTGCAAATAAGCCTGAGTGCCATTACTCAAGCTGAGTCAAAAGGTTGTTGTGGTTCCCTCCAAAAAGGTGTGTGTGTGTGTGTGTGTGTGTGTGTGTGTGTGTGTGTGTGTGTGTGAGAGAGAGAGAGAGAGAGTGAGAATCAGTGCAAATGTGTGTCATCAAAATCTCAATAATAATCACAGTAACAGCCACTCATACTGTAGGTGACATTTCCCAACCTCTCTCTCTCTTTCTCCCTCTCTCTCTCTCTCTCTCACACTCTCTCACTCTCTCTCTCTCGTCTCTCCATCCATCCTCTGCGCCTTTCATCACAGATTCTTAAAAACAGGGTGGCTGGGGTGTAAGCGTTCACGCTGTCTGACTCACACGTGACCTCTGGGAGGCACAGAGAGAAAAACATCTCAGAACTGCAAAAAAAAGAGGTATCTTGTCAATAAAGACGTCGGTAGTGAAGTTTGATGTGGTGGACGTGGACAGCCTGAGTGACTCCTCCCTCACACCTCCTCACTTTACTCCCCATCAGCCTCCGTCTCTCTGCCCACTTTGTGACAGACGCACACACACCGATACCCCACACATGGGAAATGGGGACTATTTCAAAATGCCGTATGAAAAAGCAGCAGTAAGCACCTGCAAATTTGATCCGCAGTGTCACTAAAACAACAACAACAACAAGTTCCTCCCTTCTCTCCGTCCTTCCTCCCCTCTGTCCTTCCTTCCTCCCCTCTGTCCTCCCTTCCTTAATTGTCACAGCTACTTTCCATCGATTAACAAACATGCAGCGACACGCAGCCAGCAAAGTGACGTCTCCTCACACACACAGGCAAAGTCACGCACTAGCTCTTAATGAACACACAGAGGGATAAGTGAGTACACACACACGCGCACACACGCACACA
>NW_027466834.1:2352500-2480000 GCF_046128005.1 Genypterus blacodes
GCATGGCAGAGGACAGGGCCTCACCCCTGGAGGGGAGGTTGCAGGGTGAGCTGCCTTGCCAAAGGGCATGGGGAGGGTGTCACAGTCAGACATCAGATTAAAGATCTACTTTGTGGAGGTGCTCTGGGCAGGATGTGAATTAGTGAAGAGGGTAATTGCTGTGAGCATGCACACACACACACACACACACACAATTCCCACTTTTTTAACCCCACATCTCTCCGACTGATTCAGTCGTCAAACAGTACTCAGCCCTCATCTGGACCGTGTTTCACAGGAAGTAATACATGCCTGGACATCTATCATCTCTACGTATATATGTCAGCATATATGTCAGCTGCTTCATATGTGTTCACCCCCATCACAGCACTGTAACACAATATGTATGTAAGAGCTGGAAGCATCTTGATACTCTGCTATTGAGAAATATTGATTAAAGTGTGAATCCATTAGTTTGACATGTTAAATGACACATTCAATGGGGTCAATAGTCAGCGTGTGAGGACAGCTGCATAAAGGCAGGGACACAAGAATAACTTTCTGTTGGTGCTTCAAGATGCAAAATCCAGGAAAGCAACATCTCACTTGAACCATGACATCCAGGAGTGGTCTTTGGTTATTGGACCTTCACTTGCTAAATAGTGCTCCACACTGCCGAGAACTCCATCACTTGAGTAAATAATATGCATAGAGTTCATTATCAATTATCAGGTCAAATTTCAATTGCATGCGATTTGCTGTGAAATGCATGCAACATGATGATTAATAAAGTATCTTATCGTATCTTATCTTATCTTAAGAGGACTCAAACCTCCTCCAAGTTAATTAAACCATTCATCCTACTCTCCTGGGTGTTTGGAGCCCTATAGGTGAGATGTGGAAAATGGACCCCATTGACATAATTGAATCCTGGTAGCCGGATGCACCTGTGCTCCGTGTTCGGCATCCTTTTACCTTTTCTCTTGAGATGTTACCACTTCTTCGGTCAAATGTTGGCATTTTGGCAGAGGGTCAGTAGACTGGTAGTTTGAAGGAAAACACGATGGTTGGAACAAAGAGAACGCTGCCCAAAGTCTTTCTTCAATTTAGTCAAATGGAACTTAGCCCGGAAACGCATTATAACGCTTGTTATGCAGGCGGATTCAGTTCTTTGGGAGTCAAATGATATCAGCTGAGGAAGTCAAGGTTTATTCATATTTATGTTATTTTGCAAATCCAGTCTAAGCCCTTTTCCCTCGTAGAAAATAATTGTAAAGACTCACAGAAAGAAGCATGTGAAGGTCCAATTAGTGAAATTGAGCTGAAGAAAACCAGGATGGTTCTGCTGAGATGGAGGGATATTATTGAAGTGAGACTCTCAAGGAAAAGATGAGATGTAGATCATCTCTTTTTCTTTCTTACTGGCAAACATTAACTCACACAAATATTATCCAAAATTCGGTCTGTTTGATTCTAAAAGCTTATTTCAGGGCTGATCTCTTACGGCCAAGAGGCTTGTTAAAGGGTTTGAATCTTGTGACTAAAATGACACACATTTATTGATGGCTTTTCAAAGGCCCTTTGATAAATTAATAATAAATCTTGGAAGGGGAAATTAAAGTTATTTATAATACTTGACATGACATGGTGGCATGCATGTGATAAATCCAAGCCTCCAAGCAATTTGTAAACAAACACTTTATTCTTTCTAAGCTGTTTACCGCCTCATCCATTTTTTACATCCGGATTGTACCCATTAATACAGATAAATGGATCTGAATGATTACATGAGTGGCTGCAGTTTCAGCACATATATATCAGATACAGCAAGATAGTGATAAATAGTGATGTAACAGTAAGGCTTTTTTTATTGAAGGACAAATCATGCAACATATAGCAATATTGTTCTTTTATTTTGTTTTGTTTTTTCCTGTAACAAATGTCTCTCCCACACACTCCATCCTGTCCCTGCCTTGAAAGTCTGTAGTGTAGAGCAACAGCACAGGTTCAGAATACAAAGACATTGGTTCCATAAGAGAATAAAGGACAGAGTAAAAGAAGGAAAGGAAAGGAGAGGAAAAAGGTCTTTTAGAGGAATAAGTTAAGTTAAGACAGGGAGGCAGTAGCTCAGTGGGTACAGCTTCCGCTTGGGAACCGGAGGGTCGCCGGTTCGAGCCCCTGCCGACGTGCCCCTGAGCAAGGCACCGTCAATTGCTCCCCCCACTGCGAAGGGTGGTAATGTAATGTAATGTAAGTCGCTTTGGATAACAGCGTCTGCCAAATCCTCTGAAACTCCAAATGCTCGTAATGTAATGTAATGTAAAAGTTACAATACATCAGAGTAAATACAAATCTCTTGACCCCATTAATGTTCCTCTCCTAGTTGGGGGCGAATGTTTAATAGCAATAGATTATTATTAAAAGAAAATATCAAGCACTGCCAGTTCTTGTGAAAAATTATCCATAGAGCCCCTAGGAGTGGATTTTATCTTCTCAAGTTTAAGAAAAAAGAGCAGGTGTTTAAATCAGGATGAGGACGAGGATGATGGGGATGAGGATGTTTCCATTCTGTGACGAGTAGATGTGCATGTGCAACCATATCAGCCTGTCTGGCAGTCAGTGTAGTATGATCCTCTGAAACTCCAAACAGTGAAATTAGGCTGCAGATCAATTCCTAGGATTTTGGAAAAGGTTCCATAAACAGAGGCCCGGAAACAGATAAGGCAAGTATGCAGGGTTGCTGTTACAGTGGTCACATATACTGTATCTGTTGGATAAGGGATTGGATCAACATTTGGGTCAATCAAGTCTGGCTTGAATTGAATTGTCCTGACTAGTATAAGTGATTTATCCTCAAGATCATTTTGTTTTTAATTAGATCATGTTCATTTCACGTCAATGAGCATGTGATCATATATTTGTGCAGTTCCCCAATCATTTGTCCCATGGTAATCAAGTGGGTGTGTGTGGGAAAGTTGTGAATTGAGCTTGGATAAAATGTCTTAATTGAATATATTGGAAAAGGTCACCTGCAGATAGAGTGTCTTTGTCTTGAAAAAAAACATCTGACTCATAAAGGTCTCTAATAATAATAATTATCTTTCTATTCCATATAAGGAGAGCAGAGTATATTTCAGACGGAGGGACTTGTCATTGCTTGATAGTGGAATCAGTGCAGGCTTTGGTAATTTGCTTTATTAACAACCCGTTAGATGACTTTAAATGGAGATATCAAGCCGACATATCAGCACATATTTATTATCAAATTATGGCAGCCAACTAGACAGTGCAAACCGAAATGTAAAGAAATACCTAACAGCAGGACTGCAGGTTTCCAGCCTTACAGGATCCAAGGTTACCTCAATATGCAAATTCCTTTGCGTCCACACTCACTTCATCTATTGTAATTCTACTTGTCACTTCACACAATACATATATTTAAACAGAAAAAAACTGCATATTTGACTTACATTTCTTTTCAAATTATCTAAAATTAATATTGTTGTACTTTAGAAGATGGTGTTGTAATGAGAGGCAAACACTCACACTGGACCTGTGTGTGTGTGTGTGTGTGTGTGTGTGTGTGTGTGTGTGTGTGTGTGTGTGTGTGTGACCAGAGGTCGACCTCTTGAAACCTGTCTCACTTTTTTTTGGTTTTACCTACATGATGCATACCAGAGCAAAACCTTTTGATGTTATGAATTATTCTTATGACATAATGTGAGTAGCTCTCTACATTTGAAAGCTTCCCCTCCTGTTATTATTTACTGTATGTGTTTGCATTGAGTCATTCGTTCGTCTATTCATTTTGCATAAGTACAGTATACAGTATATAAATTATTATAGTATATGTCATATAAAGTCAACCCTACACTGGGCGAAGAGTATTATCAGTTATTAGTGCAGCAGTGTCCGTGAGCTGTGACACATTATTCTGCTCTAGTCTAAAAGGTGACGGTCCTGCAGCATCCAGACGGTTTTATTGTTTTGCATTTTCCGGTTGTTACAGACCAGGGTGAGCGAGTTATGTGCAGAAGGATGAAGGTTCTTTAATAGTGTAACAATGCGGCTCCTCGGGCCCAATCACAGTGTATGCAGAACTCAGACTGCTTTTAATGCGGCAAAGGTGTAAATGCCATCAGATGCTGTTATCCAGACACAGATCACATCTGGAAGCAAGTTGTATATGGGAAGATGGGGCGACAATTTGTGAGAGATCCTGCAGATACACAAACACAACCTCCCCTCATCTGCCGGGGTCATTCACACACACTCCAAGCGTCGTCACTTTTGTTGGAGAATGTGGATGAGACTTTTATTAGGTTCAGTTTATTTAAAAGCAGGAGATCATTAAAGTGACTTTGAATATGAAGCCAGTTTGAACAGTAAAACTCTCCTGCAGACAGATGAGGACGTTTTCTGAAATATTGTTACACTTGATAATGTTTTGTATTCTTGTGCACGCATCTAAAAATGCTGCATGGGCATTTGTGCATAACACACGCACACACACACACATACACACACACACACACACACACACACACACACACACACACACACACACACACACACACACACACACACACTTTATATCTACGCATAATTTTGACGGAAACAGCGATAATTATTTTTAGAGCATAGCTAAATTTGCATACGCTGAGTGGAGTCAGAACTCTGCAGTCTCTCCAACACACACTGGATTATAAATAAGACAATTATCTGAGGATTTAGTGTGAAGCATTAAAGCAAAACTCCTGCAAAAGTGAAGTGCGTCACAAAGGTGGAGTCCTTTGCCATGCAACAGGGCGAATTTAGAATTTTGATGCACATGTTTATGTTGCTGCAGATCTTGCAAGATCTGATAGTAGCAGCATGCCAACTGCTTATTACTCAGCAGGTTGCAGTTAAACACCCACAGAACTGACAAAGCCGTCAGCCAAGACAACGGAAAGCTGCTGGAATGAGTCAGAGAGAAGGTGTAGCCTAATTTGTTTTTAATTACTTGGAGGCCGGGACGCCGTCCAGTGCGCTCGGAACTGACCGGAGATGGGCGGACAAGCAAATGAAGGTGACAGAGTCCAAAGAGAGCGAGAGAGTTTGTATCCAGAATGACTTCACTCGTAAGCTGTAACATCTTCAGCCACATTATTAGACGCCTCTCTTGCCAATATCACCTGTGCAGGAGCAGCTGACACTGTTTGTTTTAGAGGCAGACCTTCTCCTCCAGCTTCCCTCTCTGCACTCCTGTGGCTTGGGTGCGCGTGTTTCACAGTCTGGCCCCGTCCTGACGCACGTAGGCCCGACGGGAGGGGCTCTATTGAATAAAACAATGGCACTGATGTTAAATGCTTCCTGCCAAAACAATTAGATCCTCTTCCCAAGGTGTGACAGTGACAGTGAGGTAGTGTGTGTGTGTGTGTGCGCGTTTGTGTGTATGTGTAAAAGTTGTAAAGGTGTTCCGTGATGACTGCTTTTTGTTTAAAGGCATTTGTAATCAGCCCAATGTTGTTCTGAGGGAACCAACAGGATTAACCTTGTGCGTGTGTGCGTGTGTGTGTGTGTGTGTGTGTGCGTGTGTGCGTGCGAGAGTCCAGCAGGGAAATCAATAAGTACAATCCTGGCCACACTTTGCTGCCTCTGTCTTTGTTTTATAAAAGACAAAGAGTCAGTGGCAGACATTTATCACAGCTAAATGATCACGTCTAACTTGTTTGCTCTGTCTGTCCATCTGTGTCTGTGTCTCTGTCCACCACCCTTTGTCTCTCTCTCCATCCTCTCTCGCTCTCTCTCTCTCACTCCCTCCTCTTTCCCTGTATTTCATGTTTTGCCCTCTCACTCTGCTGTCGCCTGTCACATATTTGCTGCCTCTCATTATCTCTCTTTTCATCTTTCTCTCTTCCCCCCCTCTCTCTCTACACCCCACTCTCTCCCCCTCTTTCTCTTTCTCTACCACTCTCTTTCTCTCTCTCTTTCTCCTCTCTTCCTCTCCCTCCCTCTCTCTAACTCGGTGCAGTGTAACTAACTTATAGCAAGGATGACTGCATCAATCCCCATTTTTCTCTTATTCTCAAGGTGTCCCCCCCCCGCCCCCCCTTTCTATCTCTTCCTCTCTTTCTCTTTCACTCCATTGCCCCAACTTCCCCTAGAGCCTGCTCTAACTTTTCCTCCCATTTTTTCCGTCCTCTCTTAAAATTCATTTCCCCCACCCTCTCTCTCTCTCTCTCTCTCTCCTTCACTCTCCCGCTCTCTCTCTCTCTCTCTCTCTCTCTCTTTCTTTCTCTCCACCTCTCCCCCTTTCTTTCTTTGATAAGTGCATCAGTCTCTGGCACTCAGAGCTTTCCCAGTGTTAGATCGTCTTGTGTGAGCGCGAGGTTGTACCCATCAGAATGGGTCTCTGGAGGAATTCACTTTACACGTGTGCTGCTGCAGTTGAGCGGAGCCTTATACATATTCATCAACATAACTTGTCATCCTCCGAAATACAGAAAGTCTGATGTGTTCCTGTCCAACTTTATTAGGCGACTTTTTGTGCTGCTCAGTGTGGAGAGATGACGCAGCGGGGCGGCACTGCAGACGCTCACCAGCTTTCAATTATTTCTTAAAAACATTGTGATTTAGGTTTTTTTTCAGTAGTTACTTCAAAAGTAATGCACAAGAATGAATGCACATTGTTTTTGCTGCTTTTTGGGCAGCAAATGACAGAATAACAACAACAAAAATAGCAAAGCACTTCTTTGGCTGCAGAGGGTTAAATGTATTTTGACAGTGTTGATGGTTGTTAGTTGGTTCAGTGCCCAAAGTGGTGGCTGGTGTTGATTTCAGAGCCTCTCTGCACTGTCCAAATGTATTAGTGATGGTGCCCTCCTGTCTGGGTTCCATACCCCGGCTTTCCCATGGAGTGTGTGTTTGCGTGTGGTCAAGGTTTGGCAGTCAGGCAGTGAAACTGGCCCGAGTACCAACAAGCTGAAGCCAAGACGGAATCTCATTACACAGCTACTCCTCCTCTAAATCCAGAGGTAAACTGCAATTGAACTAAGTCATACTGTAAAATGAATAAACAAGTAAGAATAAGAAGTACACAAACAAGTGAATGGATAGCAGGTAGTGAATATCTTACAATTAATGAATAAATGTGTGAAATAAATGGAAAAATGATCTGAAGTGGCTCAGGATATGAATGGAATAAGTCACTGCTTTTGGCCTCAGGTTCCACCAGGGGGCCACTAAACAAATGGCTGTTTACTGGCCCCCTGGGGCTTTGGAAGCCTCAGGTTCTGGTGGAACCTGAGGCTTCCAAAGCTGCAAGATCTCTGCTCTGACAGGACGGCACGACGGAATCCAGGACCACGGCTGAATATATTGCCTGAAAGATGTAGCGTAAACTATTTCAATATGTAAATCTGACAACTTTATTTAGGGGGATGAATCGGGATCATTTATATTCAGGTACCTGAGCCTTTGTGTATTGGGAAAGGAGAATTTATTCACTATTCTTTTGGCATTAAGGCACACACTAGACGCCACGTCGCTCGCGAGCTATCGGTAGCTCGCCAAGCGTTTCTGAGTAGCTCGCCCAAAGGTTCAAAGAATACGTACTTGGTACACTTGGTAAAGCTGTTTAAATTTCTATCCGATCAAATTCACAGACATCCCGCCCCCTTTTGTCATAAAACGATTATAAACCAATCAGCTGTCAGCCCAACAAATGAGGCTGCTGTCAAGGGCACCATGTGTCGTTAGCAAACAAGCTGGTTCAACAACCGGGTCTTTTAGATGGACGATGGGAGCCGGCTCCCATCCGAGAGCCGTTTTTATTTTTTCTGCAACTTAATACAAGACAGAATGATAGGATGGTCTCGCGCGCGAAAAGATGAGTGACAGCTGTAAAAAAGAAAGAAAAAAAAAAAAAAAAAAAAAAAAAAAAGGAGCATGTTAGCAATTGTGACAACATAAAGGCAGAATGTAGAATTTGCAGAATTAAGCTGTCATGTCAAAAAAGCCATGTGGATAAATGTTACGAATAATGTAAAACATGAGGAGCTCTCGGACACTTTCATTTTGTCAAAGTAGCTCCCAGAGACAAAACGTTCAAAATCACAATATCTCAAGGGGGCTTTATATTCCCACAACATCAGGAAATTGCCCAAAGTTCACAGAGGGCGTACATGAGGTGGCACAGGAGGAGAGCACAGTGTTCAAAACCCTTTTCTATTATTTCATTAATTCAGTCACTTACTTACTAACTCTTAGCTTCTGTCTGTAGTTAAGGGCTTTTGGATAAGTGCACACAGCATAGAGAGACTAACGCTCACCTATTGATCTAAATGCCACTGACAGTGATTGTATCAGCTAGTGAATCACAGTAAAGCCATGTAGGATCAGAAACACGCAGCCAGTGAACAGCATTGTGCTGCAGTCATTTAACTACAGTGTGCTGAAGGGCGTCCAAAGATCAGCTTTGGAACAGGGACAACAGGCGCAACCTCAGTGCAGCAAATCTGCTGTGTGAACCGAAAGAAGCACACAGGACAGAAATGCTAAGTCAATTAACCCCCCCACCCCAAACTCCCCTGATAGCCCGAAGGGAGAGTGTGGAAGTTGTTGCTGTACTAATGCAGCAGAGTTTAATGACTCAAAGAGCAGGAGGCTGCATGTGTAAAAAAGAAGAGGAATGATTTGAAACTTTCTTTTACTGTCTTACTGTGTGACAGGGAAGAGAAACTTTATGAGGAATGTCATCAACAGACGCTCGCTGGGGTCGGTGCATTAAACATAGATGACTCTGCACTTGCACCATGTTTCTCTCTATGGAGTATTGGAAATGTAGATATCACAACTATAACTTGTCTCATAGTAACTCACATTCTGGGGCAGAACCTCAACTTTATCAACACCAGTTACTTGTCACTCAACTCAAAAAGGCATTTATTCCCACAAATTAATACTTGTTAATTTCCAGTCTGCAGCAAATCAGTTGTTCATAGCCCAGATCCACTTTTGGCCAATTGGACTACCAATCAGGTTTCACATGACAAATACATAATCAATGCAACAGCAGATTGGTAGTATCATCTTTAATTGTAGTAGCCTTTTCCAGGCCCTCCAGCTTTTTGTGATCCCCAATTGCAGGATTTTATGTAAATTCAACACATTGCTCCATTTTTACGTGAAGCTGCATAATTTCCATGTTTACTGCATATATACCGCATAATTTTCCCATTTTACTGAAATCGTTTGAGAGGAAGCAGAAGAACTCATTCCTCACAGAGAAGACTGGAACATTCGCATTCACTGACACAAGTTGCCCCACAGCACCTACACACTGGCAGCATTAAAATATAAGTAGCATGGAAGTGGTGATGTGTATCGCATCCAGAGCCCATGGCAACAAAAGGGTTGTGATGTACAGAACCTGCAGATAGAACATTAGAAACGCAAAAAATGTTTGATCTTCCGGATTTGACATTGAAAGATGCACAATATCAAGGCTAAACTGAGATTTCCACTAAACTGATAAAAAAAAAACTTGCATATTTATTGAAATCTACAATATGAAGGCAAACAAGAAAAGCAGTTAGCAGCAGCGAAACCCTGCGAGCTCATGAACTGGACTCTTATATGATGTTGGCTATTAGTGTGTTTGGCCACATAACACACAACATTCTGTCTGTTCTGAGCTGTGTTTCAAAAACCTGGTGGTGGTTTTTGGCTTAGTGTGTGTGGTTTCTTCTCCCTGAGGAGAGCCTGCAGTGGTTCTGGCTGCAATCGAGACAACAATTAAAACAATTAACAAACCCCTACAAAAGGCTCCATCGTTTGTCTGTCACTGTTCCACCACCTGTCATAGCACAGAGAGATGTGAGTGGAAAGCACAGACTACAGTTTACCTGAAATGGCAGTATGACTGATTCACTCTAACAGCCAACAGCTCTGAGCAAATTTGCCTGCAGCGCTGCCAGTCCCCAGTGTTACCCACCAGCACTAGTGAACCTACACAGTTGAGACACTGGAACAAGCCATTCATGGATTAGAGCAGGAAGCCTGGAATTGATGGAATGTTGCTCTAAGAGCAAAACCAATGAGCGAGGGTATATACAGTGCGTATGGGAATGATGGCGGTGCACAAAACCAACTGACAACTGCAAAACTAGTAACACAATCAAGAGTAGATACATGGGCTACAAACGACACAAGAGGGCAAAACCACCCATGACCTACAACCTCCGTCATCCCGACACCAGACACCAGCTTCGACACCAGCTTTGCTCGCCATCATAAACAAAAAAGGTCACACTGTTCACCAGTTCAGCAGGATCTTTGATTCTGCTAAATCACCCTCAGCTCCTGACTCACCTGTCGTCAAGTTTCATCACCCATTTCTGCTTTTTCACTTCAGGTAATGCAACCCTCTACAAACTTTTCCAAACACTTTCCACCACTTAGCATCTAACCTAATGATGTAACAGGTTGTGATTGTAGACATAAACATAAATCTAGGCTTGTTTGCGTGAGACTGTTGAAGCAGGGCTTGAACAAGGGCTTTTGTAGTGATCAGACTTCTGACCTGAGGACAGAGCTGCACGACAGGCTGTCCCTGTCTCAAACCATCCCTGCATGCCTGGCTTATTCTGTCCATGGTAGCGCAGAACAGAAACATGTAATGCACCACTTTGCTGACACTAACACACACTCATTGAATACTGAGTATACTGGATAACCCTGTACCCATAGTAACATTTAGCATTGACTATAGATGGCTAATGTCTTTTTGTGCCCTATGTTATTTTGACACTGATATTTTTTTTCAATTCCATCATCATGTAGTTCTTCATCTAATATCTCAAAGCGTGTCTCATTTCTTTGTGTTCTGGTTTGTTGGTTACTTATGATGCACAGTGTTACTGTGGTGCACTTACGTTGTGAAACGAGGACAGATGGTGGAGTGTGGAGGTATTCTGTGGTTAGAGAGGCAAACGGATCCGATCATGAATTCTGATTTAGAATTAGATCACGGCGGTACAGACGCAATCAGAGGATCATTGAATATTCCTACACTTGCAGCCTCACGTCACCAGCCAGCAGGGGGCCAAAACTGCTTGCATCTACTTTCTGTACTGTCTACCTTCCAACTGCATTGGAACATAACGATGTCGAGAGAAGGAAAAGGAGAAGTGGCTGTTTGTTGATGAGCAGCAACCGAGATGGTTGGATGCATTTGAAGTGTTTCCTCAAAATACTTTTCCTTTATGAGCACCTGAGCTGCAGAGGAATGTGGGACAAAATATGCAAATCATAGCTCCAAGCCCAATTTGACCAATTTATATCAAACCAGAGATCACACATAAATATGCGCAACCCTCCCTGCTATTAAACCCAATTTAATCACCGATCACAGGCTTAAGAGACTTAAAAGTCCTGTAAAACCCACAGACTAATTTAATTTCATCTCTGCTTTAGAGGAAAGTTCTGCTCGTCTTCCTCACTGGCATTAAACATCGCAATCCTGCCAGCAATCGAATGCACCAAACGCATTTAGATCAAGGCTGGATTTATTCGGAGGTGCAATAGCTTGATTTGTGCTGACAGCTTGTTGGTAGAAATACATCATTGGCTCATTTGTTAGAGAGTGATATCTCCTGCTGTAATCATATTTTTGGTAAAAAATTTCTACTGATTATTATATATTTCTGTCCCTGTTAAACTATATTAGAGCAGGACTCCTAGTTAAGTGTGGAGAGATGTCTTGCAACGCATTGCTGACATCTTGCAAAGCCTTGCAAGACGTCTGACAGTTCTACTTTTATATGTTGTGTCCTGTAGGTCCTCCATTTTGAAATAACTAATTACTTTTTCTGTTACTGGTGCAGGTACAGATCCCCGTGTACTTTAAAATAACTTTATATTAATATGATTGAGAGCAAGGAAACAAGGCGCCATGGCATTTTCAAAATGGAGGCTTTTATTTTTAAGTTTTATTTAACAAAGGCAGTTGTTGTCAGGCAAATAGATGACATTGACATCTGGCATATGTGCTAGTGTGTTCTTTTGTAGTGTAGCATTGGAGTGGAAAGCATAATTAGATGTTTAAAGAGTTAGAGATAAAAACAGAGCTAGAATATTAAAAAAGATAGACCTGTTTCCACTCCATGCGCACAGTAATGCTTCAGGAAACAAGAGAAGTTGATCAATGTGAAGAACTTTTTCGTTTTTGTTTTGTTTTGTTTGCAAAAACAGTTTTTTGTCTGTGTTTTTATATTGTTCATTCACAGTTACATCAATCAAGGTGATGTTGGGTAAAAGAAAAAATATCTAAAAAGTAGAAGAAAAGTAGTAACTTTTGTTATAACCTGGAATTCAGAATAGAAATATGCCTTTTATTTTCAAAATGTGTTTTGGCATCATAAATCTTACATGCAAACAAGAGCACAGAATTTTATATTTATGTCCCCCTTAAAAATAAAAAACCTCTGCCTCTGCCTTTATCACCCTCACTTAGCCAAATGTTTCTTTAAGTATAAAATCACAAATTGTTAAAATTATGACGGACAACATATTGTGTCATAACTTTATCTGTATGGTACCTAAAAAAATGTACTTAATTTTTTTTATTTATATGAATAACACATTCATTTTAATTTAGTGAATTCTTTTCATGTGAATAAACTCTGAGCTGTGAAATCAAAACCCACATGCTTTTCCTCCCGCACTTTCTTTTCATGTTGACGAGCAGTGGCCGTACCCATAGTGCACCTCTCTGCAGCTGCCTCTGCGTTTACAGGTCACACAGCTCTGACTTTGTCACCTAAAGTCGCTTACCTATATGGGACTGTGCTGATTGGACAGCTGTTACCCAGGTGATCCATTTATCACAATCTCTTTCTTTCTCTCTTTTTCTCTTTCTTACATTCTTTCTTTCTCGGCCCTTGCCAGACACACACACACACACACACACACACACACACACACACACACACACACACACACACACACACACACACACACAAAGGTGATAATGGAAAGGTAGAGCAGGTTTCCTTGTCACCTGACCTGGTCCAGCCTAATTATAAGATGTTGTTCACCTCTAGTCCCATTACCACACAGGCAGAGTGGGGACACGCACACACACACGCACACACGCACACACGCACACACACAGTCTCAATGGTCTCAACAGAATTGTGTTTCTCATGCGATGACTTTGCAAACCTGTGCACCATCATTAGTTGGACGTGTTTTCATTTGGAGGGCACATCAAAGGCTGAAGTTTCCATAGCGAATGTAACCATAGCACCATAGCTACACAAAATAAGAACACAGTCTCTTCTCACTTCACTCTTCACTGCAACATATAAACACACTGATGCGCACAGATGCAGCCATATGTGTGTGTATGTAAGTGTCTCTGTGTGCGTGCGTGTGTGTGTGTGTGTGTGTGTGAGGCCATGGTGGCGAATGGGGGGGTCAGAAGGAGCGATGAGCGTCATTGAGGGAGAGATTGACACCTGAGGAAAAATAGCTGCAAGTTTAATCAATCTGAATGTGCTCCCCTGAGATTGTGTGTGTGTGTGTGTGTGTGTGTGTGTGTGTGTGTGTGTGTGTGTGTGTGTGTGTGTGTGTGTGTGTGTGTGTGTGTGTGTGTGTGTGTGTGTGTGAGTTAAGCAGCAGGCATCAGCAGCATTTTAGTCCAGTCAGCAGTGATCTTGCCAGCCTCTGCATGACCAATTCATGAATAGATCAGTATGCTTTCTCTCCCTCTCTCTTTCTATCCCTCCCTTTCTCTCTTTGTGCGCTCGTGTGTGTGTGTGTGTCTCTGGGTGGTATAAGCATCTCTTACTTTCCCAATGACCCTGGAATTTTTTTGCTTTATGTAAATCCATCTCATGTAGTCTCACTTTGGTGTGTCTTAATCCCCTAAACGCAGTGCTGTCAGTGTGTTTTGTGTTCATGCTGCAGGACATGTACAACTTTCAACAGCATGTGAGCTGAGACAAACTACAACACGAACACGTATGTAGCCAGCAGAAATATTTGCTTTATGAATTGTCTGAGACAACTGCCTCAGAGAAAATGGAAAGAATGACATTAGTTTCATGGTTTCTAGCAAAATACTTAGAATCACCATAGCAACCACCCATGATCTGGTTTGTCATCCCTAGAGGATGAACCCTCATGATTTGATGAGCCCCTGTCATTCTGTCGCTCCACCATCAGGCAGACTGACATAAGACCTTCCTGGCACTTTCATGCTCCCTAGGCGATGAGCGTTTGCATTGTAGCCTCAGCATGAGCTCTCTCTCCAGCAGGACAACATTTCCAGCTGAAAGGAAGAAATATCAAAAGATTAGGTTTGGTTGTTTGCCATGACATATACAGTATATATATATATACAATCCTTCTCCCTGTGGATAATCCCCTCCGTTGTTGACACACCATGAGATTTTCTCTAATGCAAATAAGGTCAAAATATTGCTTTGGCCCATCAGTTATGTAACGTCTGAATTAGCAAGTATTTGTTGCAGATATTCACAGTATAAACCTCACTGATAGTTACACTGTTAAACACACTAAACTTACAGGGGCAATGTTGCAATCAAGCCAGTGGTTAAAAGGATTTCATAACAACAGTCATAATTATAGAAATGTACAAAACCAGAGATGAGTAAAGTGCTGATGAAGTGCTGAACTGAAAAAAGTGCTTGCCATCCAGATTAAAATGTGTGTAGTAGGACGATGTCACTCTGGGCTGGCATGTGGGCTGAGGCTAACATCCTCTGTGCTCTTTAATAAATCATAAATACCACGGACAAGTGCAGCCCATTGGAGTGATGAAGAAGAAAGAGCTGACACAGTGAATACAGGTGAACATAGGTTTAAATGGGTTTCCTGTAGAGATGATGCAACTGAAGGGGGTCGTTAAAAAATCTCTTAGATGTCAATGTGAGTCAAAACAAGGTAAACAATCTATTTATCTCTTTGTGGAATAGGAGCTTATGCATCAAGCCAGTGATGGTATGTATGTGCGTGTGCGTGTGCGTGTGCATGTGCGTGTGCGTGGATGAGTCTAAAAGGTAGAAAAAGGAAAGGAAAAGGTGAGATTTCTCTTGCCAATGATCACGATTAATGAGTGAAATCTTCAAAGAGTTTCCAAAACAGTCTGAATAAATGTTAACGCCTCACAAAGTTCAACTGACGTGTTTCATCTTTCTAAACAGACAAACGGAACGCAGCACACTCCATCACTGATTATTGCTCACTGCAGATTGATTGATACGGTTTTGTTGTTTTGAAGATTTGCCACGTTGATCCCCAGGAGCTGCATTATTCTGTGTTCGCCTGGAAATAGAAAAATGCAAAAGATACTTTCACCCGTATTATACACTGGCTGCTGGAATTTAAAGAGGAAGAAAAAAGCTGCATCAACCAAAATTACAGCACCAAGACCTGTTTTGTGGTCCCAACCTAATTGCAGTTTAACTCTTGAGCTTCAATAAAAATATACAACTAACTCTTGAGTGGCTCATTTGTGGTGTGGATATGGTTCAACCCATGTACAAGGTAAACTATTGATCTATTGGTTCATCTAGAACAAAAGCGAGGTAAGTTTGTGGGGTTAAAGCAAACACTGTTTATGAGCCATTACAAATGAAGCAGATGCTGTGAAAAAAAACAGTTTATACGACTTCAGCTGAACTTGTTGAAGGTTAGCGTGTAGGTGTATTTGCTCCATTCTCCTGTTCAGAGATCTTCTTCACATATCGTGAAGCAATTAGAAGTCGAAATCACTCCCTGTATACACACAGATTTCCTCCCACGTGCACTTAAGATCAAGTGCAGTGTGCTGAGAGCAACTTTCATATCTTTCCATGTTCCATGTTCTCTTTTTTCACATTTCTTGAGGGGGGGGGGGAACTCAGAAATGTGTGTGTGTGTGTGTATGTGTGTGTTTCATACAACCTATTATTTCTATACAAATTCTACAAAAACAGAAAGATTTAAATGATAGGAAAATTCTTAAAAGTCTCACTCGTTGATTTGTACCATTTTCACCACACTTCATTGTCATTTGATCCTTACCTGTGAGATTTTCACACACCAAAATCTGTATGCAAATGCAAGTCACATGTGCACTAATCTTGTCAAATAGTGGCCACAGATTAATGGAAGAAGCCCTATAAGTTCTTCAAAAATGTTCTATTGACCCAGAATACCTCAATTCTTTCTTGTGGACTCATTCAATGATTCCTGAACCATGGCTCTTCTGCCTGAGTGTGAACCACTGAGGTATACATATGAAAGCATGCAAGCATGTCTGTCTGCGTCCCTACTGACTTCAGTGTGAGGTTTGAAAATGTTAAGTCAAGCCTTACAAGCAGATCATTAGTTCATGAGCCAAAACCGAAACAACAAATACCTACCAGCTGAACAGCTGTGCTCTCCTGCCTTGATTTCCCAACTGCACACCCAAAACTCATTTTGGTTTGAGTCGTTTCTGCTGGAGATAATCACAAAGCACTCTTCCAAAAAGCTCAGAAATTCAAATGAGTGAATGAGGGCGTTTGTCTGCATCCAGCTGATGAACATTTGTTCAGTGTGGCCAGGTAGAATGAACTTGTATGGTCAATATATTCTTACAACTCATTTCAGCTTGTTGGAACTTTTCTTTTCCATAAACGTTGCTGTTATCAACAACAATGTTGAGCACTTTAGTCATGATTAATCCATTACTTCCCTTAAATGACACAGATATCATTTACCTTTTACCATATTACTTAATCAGAAGTAATCACAATGGTCCTTATCAGACATCTTTCTTAGGAATGATATAAAGATGCAGACTATAAAGATGCAACACTCCCTTCATGATACAGACTGAACCTTGCAGAAAGGTCAAGATTGCCACAAGCCAAAAGTACTTCTACTCATTTTGTGAATTGCTTCACGTACTTACATGTGGCCTCAGGCACTTCCAGTGTACGAAACATGAATATTGGAAACATTCATATTTACCTGTGGCCTGGGGCGACTTCAATAAATTGGTCCACTTCATCCTCTATCGTCACTCCTCACAGCGGTTATCTGAAAAGTCAGGCTGTTGTTAGTTACTTGAAATTGTTAGGCCATGTTTTAATAAGGGATATATTTCATATGCAGACTATGTTTGTTTGGTTCATTTGCCCTAGCCTGTTGTAATTTGCATTGTATCTGAGGCAGATATGTGTATGTCCACTGCAGAGCATGCCTTTAAGAGTTCACTGGAAATTAAGGAAAGAGTCAATAGGATGCATGAATAAGATGTGAATGAAATGGAAAGCAAAATGCCACAGCCCTGAACTTATGTTTAGAGGTGATTGTGGGAGGGGTGCTTGTTGCAACTCCCTGGGAAACAGGGGAAAATTCTTCTTGGGAAAGCCTCTTTAAAAGTTTGGTGGTAATTCTCTGTGAGGTTGTGACTTCCAGTCGCATCTTTACAGTCATTTGATTCCATGTTAATATCAAATATTGATTACAGCAGGTTTAAGGTAGAAACTGGGGCAGCAGAAGTTGAAATGTCACACAACCTGCTCAGTGTCCAGTCCAGCATTCCCGCTTACTCTCTTTCCCATTCTTTGTTCTTTTATCCAATGTTCTTTTCCATCTTCATTTTTTTCATCCCTGCCACTCTTTTCTCAGAAACGTACAACTTATCTTCTAGTTTTCCCTCATAATTTTTCCATATTTTCATTAAAACTTGACGATGCATGAAGCCAATAATCTCCAGAGCCCGTGAACAAACCCTGCCTGAAATCAATAGCTTTTCCAGGGAAAAGTGTTGGGAGACTATGTTATTAAATATAAGAGTTGCTCTCTGGGGAAAGGAGGGAGGGTTGTAGTGATACAGTGTCTGATCCAATTATCATCTCTTGTTCACCTGCCAGGCTCCAGCCATGGTTCACTGTGAGTGTGACTGACCCGACATCTATCTATCTATCTATCTATCTATCTATCTATCTATCTATCTATCTATCTATCTATCTATCTATCTATCTATCTATCTATCTATCTATCTATCTATCTATCTATCTATCTATCTATCTATCTATCTATCTATCTATCTATATCATCTTTAGCATGTGTGTCATAAGACTCCGGCTAGAAGATAAATGAGTAAAATCCAAGACAAATGAATAGATGAGGGAGCAGATGGCAAAAGAAAGGCGCTGTCTAAAGTTATCACTCCATAACACTTGTTAGACTGAGATTACGCATGGTAGGGATGACACACACACACACACACACACACACACACACACACACACACACACACACACTGAATTAGAGCTCAATATGTTTGGTAGAACTTTGTGTCAATCTGAAATCAGTTTTATTTCCTGATTGGGTTTGCATGTCTGTGTCAGTCAGAGAAAATTGACAACTGATTTGCTTTCAATGGACACATGTCAGACAGTTTGAGGATTTGTTCCATTGTGTCATAATTGCCTAAGTGTCCTCCATCTTAAGCAGCTTCCCTTCATCAGATAGAAACGGACATGAACTTTTCAAACTCAAGCAGGAAAGGCGGACTAATGAGAAATGCTGAAGGGGATCAGAAATTAATGGAGGAAGATGGAATAAAAATGAAAAGGTGTGAACCCAGTGTGGAATAATTTCACCTTCTCTTCTGATAACACTTGACCATTGCTTGAAGTCCTCTCAGGCCTCTGGTTACTTTAATTTCCTGCTTCTTAAAGGATGAGGAAGGATCAAGCCAATCAAACAGAGGTGCTCTCATGGCGGAGGAGAAGAAGACAGGAAAGCTTAGTTTCAGCTTCAGTCATTCAGTAAACAGAGGCACTATACTACTACCACTGAATAATAATTGCAATAATCGTTAAAAATCGAAAATAAATCTCCCCAGAGGATTTTTTCCTCTACAAAACCAATAGTTTTAGGGTCGGTGCGTTTGTGTGTATGTGGTTGTGTGTAAAAAATGTGGAAGCAGCTTCATTGGTTAATTTGTGTTGACTTGGATTATTAATTTGATTACTGCTCTATTTACTGCATGAATTTCTTGTTTTGATTAGATTTTCTATCACAAGTTCAAGATGCCTGAGGACACTATGCTTTCACCATCTCCTTCACATCACATCGTATTGAGCAAAAACAGTGAATGAACAAGATATCAATGTAGTTTAATGAGGTTATCATGGAAAGATGTGGGATGCGATTCAATATTCAACAATTCACCTTGTGAGCTGCATCACATGTAGGAAAACTCAGTGTTGTTGCATGAATACTTGACGTGACTGACATTAAACTGCATCTCCTCAGCACACATTGTCATGCACGCAGCCTCCTGTGCTAATCGTTTGATACTCCTCTAAGGCTGACAGCAAACACATCATCTGGCTGACTTTACACAAGCAGAACTGACAAATACTGACAAGAAACTGCAAATACCAAACTTATCTGTCTTGTGATGTCGGATCTGTCTCTTTAAGATTATTTGGGTCTGTATGTAGACTGTTCGATATACAGTAAGTCAAGGCCACCAGGGATGATGGATGGGAAAGAAAAGGCAAAAGTGTAACGATATCAGCTGATGATGATGATTTTCCTTAAGAAGTGAAATATTCCACAATTGCTTGGAGATGCTGTTTTGCTCTTAAACTATATAAATGCATTTCGGGATGTTCCAGATGTTTGGTTCTTCCAGTTATTGACAATGTTTGATTTCCTTGCATGATGTTAGGAGTTTCTGCTGTAGGTAGTTGTAGGTGCACATGTAGACTCTCTACAAGAGGAGGTGTTGTTGTTGTTGTATGAGCATTACAGCCACGACAGTATAAGTGATACTTAGGCTCTTCAGTTGATATGAAATGTGAAGTTTTCTTCTTATTGAAACATGTTGTAAAGTTCTCTTCCTCTTTGCTGTTGTCTAGTGCTGAGCCCAAGCCCCATCTCTTCAGCTTCACCCAGAAGGTGTCACTTCATCTATAAGGGCTTTGCCCAGTGTCTGATGGCCCTGGGCGACAGTCTAACCGACAATGCCCGCAAGAACGAGGACACGCATGAGATTCACTCCATCTGCAGGTCAGTGATATCACAGCACCTACAGTGTGAACTCGCATTATGCACGTATAGACACACGCTCCTTAACACAAGCTCTGTTGATGACACTGACAACAATAAAACAAGAGTTCTACTGAGGCTCTACTGAATTTATATTTCCTACAATCACAGAGCAGTTTGGTCTTAGTGATGCTTCAGTTACTTTTGCCAGAAATGAGAGGAATTGGAAAGCAAAGACAGTAATGAGACACTGATTGGTGCCAGTGCTGAGGTACGACACATTTCAGCTACACATCAGTGACTGTTGCATGTTTCTGCCATATTTGTTGAAGTCCAGCCATTCCAGTAATGTGCTTCCTCTCCAGGAATATAGGCTACAGTATTGGAGTCCACCAGGTGCTGATCATTGGACACAAGCAAATTCCACCAACTGATCTGGTGTCTCTAAAAGGATAAACACAGATTTATTTATTACTAAGAAGTCAAGTTTATACACACACGTACTATGGGTATAGTTGTGTGAAAGAACATGTTGGAATAGTTTGCTGTGTTTGCTTTAAAATGAATGTGTGTGTGGGGAGCAGTGCAGGTTCTACCAACAGCACACACTCGTTCACGTGGCCCATCTGTGTGTTCAGTGTTTATGGGTTTTGCTTGTTGTAATTAGATAAATAAATGAGATTAACAACTGCCACAAAACATTTTTATCTTTGAGCTGCCTTGATGAATTTGGGGGGAAATCTTTGAAATCTGCAGACTTGCATTAAATCATAAATTCAGGGAGAGACATTTATTAAGCACAGACAGCCTCGTAGACATTATGCAGTTTTTATTTGAGCCGTAAATGAAATCAAGAAGTGGAAGAGTGTGTATCTTGAAAATAGAGGTCTGCATTCAGGCTGTCTTGTACCTACGCTAATGACAATGTTGTTCCGAAGGAGTTGGATAATTTAATTAACTCGGTGACTGTACAGTTAGCAGCAATTGTGTTTTACGCTGTGCATTCATGAATAAAAGGGAGAGTTTAAGGACATTTGTCATAAATCATAGATGGGAAATGGCTGTGTACTCTGCACAGAGCTGCAATTACAACGTTTGCATTGATTTTCCTTTGAAACCTGACGGGAAATTTGCTGTGGAAAGACTCTGTGGAAAGTCTCTGATAAGTCTGTGGAAAGACTCTGTTAACATAAGACATTTGATTTGATGATGATCTCTCTAATTAGGAGTGTGTGAGAGTGTGTGAAAGAGGGTTTCTTCTTTCATATACGCACACCTTCCATTTCCCTGGTGATTCTTGCACTGCAGCGACTGAGCTACACTAGGCTGCCACAGTGTGCTTGATGTGAATTTGTTGTATAATTCAACTTTGAAGGGCGTGTCATCACTCCAGTTTATATTCAGTGTTTATGTTTTCCAAGGTACAAGCTACTTATGTCTCTTAGTAGTTAGTCACATTACAAGCTCCTGGAAAAAAAGTAGCTAACTACATTGAAACTACTTCAAGAGTCAATATGAAAGATTTTTTCTGTTTTACTCTCAAAGCAAATAAGCAGCAGAAAAATATGGGAAGATATTTACATACCAATATTTCAAACTAACTCATATGCTAGAAAGAATGATTCATCCTGGGACATGTTCAAGGGAGTACCATGTGCATTTGTGTGTTTTGAATAAGATCACCAAGTTAAGACAGTAATCATCCTACACACAAAAAACTCCAAGATGCAAAAAAAAAAAATAGTTTTGCAAAAAGTAGTTAGTTCAGTGCTTAGATTCAGCTTCTTCTATGGAAATAGTTTTGTTTAGTTTCCTGTGTAATTGAAGTGTCAGTTGCAGGGGGCTGTGTTTGCTCCTCTCTGGTTGGCAGGCAGGTGCATTCGGATCCACACAAAGTGTTTTTCCATTTGTGCATCCGGATCTCATGTTGAAGTGTAAATGCAGAGAGAGCCTCATTCAGACACAGAACTCAGGAAAACCGCCATTGTCTTCTGGCATTTGAGCAGAATTAGTCCCTGCGTTTACAGACCCGTGTTTCCTGTTGAGTGGATTTAAAACCTTGATATGGTGGCGTTTCTCTCTCTCTCACACACACACACACAAACACACAAACACACACACACACACACACACACACACACACACACACACACACACACACACACACACACACACACACACACACACACCCTCTGGCTGCGTCTCTCCTCTTTTCTGCCGGAGGTTTGATGACACAGATGTAGAGCATCCCTCTCGCTTGCTCGCTCTCTCGCTCTCTCACCTCTCCATGTTTCTATATCCTGTATCCATCCGTCATCTCTCCCTTCTTTTATCACCTCCACTCACTGCTATTATGCCGTACCTCCCTCCATCATCACCATCCATCTTCCTCTGAAGCTGGACCCTCTTGACCAGCCAGAGCAGCCATTATGTGTGAATGACATCATTGATCGATGAGCAAGTTTTTCTGGCAGGTGAAGTTTGTGCTCCGATGGTATCAGAGCCCATCAGGGCCTGTGAGGGAACCACAGGATCCACTCCTTCCTTCACTGTTCAATGCAAAATTGCACAGAAAAAAAATAACAAAAATATTTTTTTTTACAAATTCTGAATTTACTTGATTGGATACAATTTCATTGTAAAATTAGATGAAAAAAAAAAAAACCCACTGAATTTGGGAAAATATAACAAAAAGCGATTTAGAAACAGATTCAAATATTTTCCTTTTTTCTTCCTCCCCTCCTGCTGTTCTTTCTCCATCTCTTTCTCCTCCTACCTTCATTCCCTCCTCTCTCCTCTCTCCTCTATCGTTTCCTCATTTCCCTTCTCTTCCTTCCTTCCTTCCTTCCTTCCTTCCTTCCTCCTTCTATCCTTTCCCCTACCTTCTTCACTGACTCTCTCCATTCCTCCCATCCGCTATCTTTCCCTTTCATTCCCTCATCATTCCCTTCACTCATTTGCTTCCTTTTCATTGTTTCTCCCAACTTCTTTCTGCTTATTCCAAACTTTCTACATCCCTTTTCCCCTTTCATATCTCCTCTATCTTTTCCTCTCTTGATATATTCCTCCTACTCTTACATCTGTGTTTTTCCCTTTGGTAACACACTGTGTTTTGATTTATGTGAGTATGTGAACGCTTAATCATAAAACCTAAAACCTGGCTTGGTGTTTTGATTGACCTGTAACAGTGACTTAACAGACTTAAATTAGGGTAAAGGAATAGTTCAAGAAAATGAGCTCATAAGTAAAATAGCAACTTCAAAGTGTGTGTGTGTGTGTGCCTGTGTGCCTGTGTGTGTGTATGTGTGTATGTGTGTGTGTGTGTGTGTGTGTGTGTGTGTGTGTGTGTGTGTGTGTGTGTGCGTGTGTGCGTGCGTGCGTGCGTGTGTGTGACTTCACGGCCCTGCAGCCAAGCCGTGGTACGACTCTGCTGTTGTCAAGTCTCTCCTATTCCTTGAGGTACCAATTAGACTACTAATCCAGCAACCCAGCCACCTCAGTGCGAGTGTTACTTTAATGCGACACACACACGCACACACCCACTCCTCTTTCACACTCTCTCTCTTTCTTTGTGTCCTCACCTTACTCACTCACTCTTGCTCTCTCTCATGTCTTATTTTCTTGCTCTTGTTTCCGTCCCTCCCATCATTCCCATCTCTCCCTCTCTCTCTCCCTCTCTCTCTCTCTCTCTCTCTCTCTCTCTCTCTCTCTCTGTCTATCTCTTCCATCCTCTTCGTCGTCTCCCTCGCTCTTTCCCCCCTCCTTCCCTCACTCCTTCCCTCGCTCTTTGCTTGCCTCCCCCCCATCTCTTCTTCATTAACTCCTCTCCTCCATTTCCACCTCAAACCAACATGGCTGCAGCGGTTCTGTCTGAGCGATCTAATGAGGAGGCAGCGCGATGTTCTCCTCTGAAGATCTGCAAAGCGCGTACACATTCAAACGAGTCCACACACACACACACCCGCACGCACACGCACGCACGCACAAACACACAGACACATACACACAAACACACACACACCCACACACACAGAGAGAGAGAGAGAGAGAGAGAGAGAGAGAGAGAGAGAGAGAGAGAGAGAGAGAGTTTAGACTGAATAGGTTGCTATGATTTGCATCTAGGCCAAGGCTGCAGTATTGTCAGGGCTGTCCCAGGAGTGCAGGGCAGCTTATATTCCTCATATCCACAATAGGTATTATACAGTTGAATTCATTCATACAAATAAGACGAAAAGGATTCAGGAAACATCACATTAAAGCCAACATTTAAGTGTTACGGATACATTTTTTGTAATGGCTTTATTAAAAGTTTCCTGGCTCAGTATTGTGTGATTAAGCAGCATCACTCTGGTTGCTTTTGAGCATTTGTCCCTGTGAGAAATATCTTGATGTCAGTAGTTCTCTAAAGCTTCATTCCTCATGTTCAAGCATTATTATTGTTATTAATTATTATTATTATTATTATGGAAAACGGGGACACTTGGGTTCTTCTTCTTCTTCTCCTTATCTCACTCTACCTAAAGTCATCCACTGAGGATATATAATCTTATTGAATGTTTGGGCTTTGCTCTTTTTTTTACTACTTGTCCAAAGGTGAAATCGGATGATGTATTGATAAAATATCCTGACCAGAGGCAGAAATGTGTCCCTGTAGCCTCCTAGAGTGAAAATAGATAAACATGTGCGATGTAATTCCCTCCCAGGGTGTAGAAACCCCATTTGGCTCATTCGGGGTACATTTGGTTCCATCTGGCTCTCTCTCCTGTAACTGTTGTAAAAATGGATTTGCTTTTTTTTTTATATTCAGTTAATGTGAAGGAGACATAGAACGGTTTAAGTGGCATTTTTTAAACGCACCGTTATTGTAATGATGGTTTTAATCATCGTGGAATGACATATTAAACACTTTCCCGGTTCCAACTCAGTGAACTTTGGCTGGTTAACAGTTACAAAGTTACTGATGCCTGTTTTAAACGTCCCCAATGAAACTTACTGCAGCGGTCATCATGTGGTTTCTTGTGCTGTGACTTTGTATGAGGTGATTTGTGCTGCACTAAGTCTTATGGAGGGCTTTCATTGGGCTGGAATGAGCTCGTATGGCGTTCCGGCACCTTACAGGTTTGTGTTGGGTGAATCATGTGCCAAATCGTTATTGCTCTGTCCCGTTTCCTACTTAGTTTGTAGATTGGACATTTTTTGTACGTGCTGTACAAAGTGAGTCTGATGTCGTCTGAAGTTAGGATTTATTGCCTCCAGACCACATGCCACACACACACACACACACACACACACACACACACACACACACACACACACACACCACAGTAACACAGCCAGGTGGAGTGAATGTTTGCCGTACTGCAGAGGGAAACATCCTGATTTAGAAGAGCTGTTGGTCCTGCTACATTACATGCTTTATGAAAACACATCTCCATACTTGTTTTGCTTTCAAATTATACGCAAATATTACAGTTATTGTCTATAATGTAAGGCTTCATTGGTATCTTTTTAGATCTGTTTAGAAGTTCAGTTCCGACGTGGATAACTTTGCTCATGTGAAAGTGTTGTGTCTTCCCCAGCAGGGTGTGCCACACATTTTGAGAACCGCTGCACTCTTTTGTCTTAGCTATTTATCATGGATCATTCATCACTACAAAGCTCCCAATCAGAAACCACTTATTAATGAATGATCAACATGTGTATCGGCAGGTTTTCTTGCTTTTGGTCATATGGTAAACAACTTGCCGCCGTCTCGTTAGTGACTTGTAAGCTTGATTGCTAATTGTGAGATGAACGAGTTCTCCTGCTGATGGTAGAAAAGTGAACACACGTTCTCGCCAGAGTTGCTGTATTTTCGTCCTCACATCCAGCCTCAGTGAGGTTCAGGGGTGAGGTGAAAATGGGGCATGTGTTTCCTTGGTTACACTAGTGCAAACAAAGGGAAAATCTATCCATTGCTAAAACGGGTCTTATCTGAAATTCCAAGGCCAAAGAGCCATCTGAATATCATGGCATGCTCTCTTTCACAATGTTAACTTTCCTTTCACCGCAGCCTTTTCTATTTGCTTTTATATTTTTATCCTCTACAGATTTAGATAAGGCCATTGGTGCTTTCATGCCGTTCTGCTGCTCTCTCTCTCTCTCTCTCTCTCTCTCGCTCTCGCTCTCTCCCCTTCTCTCCTTCTCTCTCTCTCTTCCTACTCCTCCTGTTCCTTTGTTTAAAGTCACTTTCAGGTCTTAAGCTGCTTGAGCGGCAGCATTTAACATTTAAAGTGAAGCCAATCAAAGACACCCAAAGTACTCCCAAGGTAAATCCTAAAGTTACACATCCAAATTTTGTTGTTAGGTTTAGAAATTATTCAAAGAGAAAGAGAGAGAGAGAGAGAGAGGGAGAGAGAGAGAGGAGCAAGAGAGAGGGGCGAGATATTATTGCCTGTAGCGTTAAATGTCCTTGCTAAAAAAAGAGCACACTTATATTGTATTTCCAAGTATAACGAAGTAGTAGAAATTCAACATTAGTACTTCTCATTATGGCACTAAGCTGTAAATTCTTGTTCAATTTTAATATGGAACAGATTGGAAAACACGAGCATGAACATAGGTTTACCATTCAAACCTTTGCTGCAGAGTGTACGTATGCAGTGAAGGTTTAACTGAGCTTACAGAATAAAGAGCAGCGTTTGTGTTCGCGGAGAATAGAAATATTCCCTTCAAAAAGGTGAAAGAGGTCTTAATGAAACGTGACAATCCAGGAAGCCCGACAAAGGCCACTGCGTCCGTGTGGATGTTGGTTTTAATTTTTGCCAAGAATGGAAGGAAGAGTCCTTTTCATAGCTTTGCCCCCCGCCCGTGATTTGTGTGACTCAGTGGAGCTGCAAGGCTGCGGCAGGTTTTTACTCCTCAGAGCATAAACCTTGGACAGAGTGGTCACGATGCCAGAGGGACGGCTGGATGGATGGATAGAGAGAGAGAGAGAGAGTGAGTGAGTGAGTGAGTGAGTGAGTGAGTGAGTGAGAGATAGAGAGTTGTTATGAACTGGTTTCCTGTCACACGGTGCTGAAGCCAGAAAAGCAGAAATAAGCTGGGTTGTGGAGTTTGGAGGTGTTTTGGGATGTCGGCAGCACAATGTTAGCAGCAGAACAGGAGTCCCCTCAGGAGGTTTAGTTACTCTGCAAACAGCTGGTTGTCTGTTCGGGTCCTCACTGTGATTCTGCTGTCGCTGCACCACCTGTGACTCAAACACACATACACACGAACACATACCAACACACACACACATACACACGCACTGGAAAAGCTGCACCACTGCACTTACGGCCATCTCTGGATTGTTGTATTCTTTCCTTCTCTTGGACTCACTGTCACACACACAAAGACACACACACACACAGAGCGGCCCTCCCCTCCCCCCTCCATCAACTCCGTCTCCCACAGCAGCAGGTAAGCTGTTGTTCTGCTAGAGATGGAATACCAGTGTTCAGACCCTGGACACGGGGCACACACACACACACACACACACACACACACACACACTACAAAATGACAAAATGACAAAATGAGCTACAAAATTATTACAAAACACCATCTCTTTGCTCCCATGTGACTGTGTGAGAGTTGACAGCCTCAATATGAGCCCCCGTGTGTAAGTTTACGTATTCTCTGGTTCTTCTTCTAAGTTTTATTAGTGCTGCTAACAGCCTGCACTCTCCCGTCATCATTCACCTTATTGTCTTCAATGAATTTCTGCCGATGGTGTGACGCTTTACTGATACTGATTTATTTCTCCATCCACAGACTCACTGACTGAACATCTTTGTCTCCCGTGTGGCTTTTTGTGTGTCAAGTGAAGCATCACACATTGACGTTATGATTTTATTTTCAAGGTGCAACAGATTTTACAAGGGAAACACCTGGGTGTGAAGCAGCCTGTCTGCCACACACAAACAGTTACACAAGGGCATCCATATAAATTTCATCTGTGTGTGTGTGTGTGTGTGTGTGTGTGTGTGTGTGTGTGTGTGTGTGTATGTGTGTTCATTACAACAACAGGTCTAGGAGGCATTTAATCATTTTCATATTTGACTTGTCTCTCTTGAAGATGTCACGTCATTTAGGGAGTTTAGCCAGACATGCATTACAGATGTGTGTGTGCTAGATATGCATCATATTCTGAAAGCCACACCCATCAGAAGCTCCCTGAGTGTCCCAATGCTTAAGCCTTACAGTGAAACTCTCATCCTTAAATTGACTAGTAATTGACTTATGCGTCTTTACTGCGGCTCAATGCTCCACTTCCTGTGTCAGTTTTCTACATCTTTCCTCGACTTATTGTTCGGATCCACTTTCCTTCTTGTGGACTGGGTTTTGTGGTTCAGCACTTTTGTGCCGTTTGGGTATTTTGATTTATCGTAAATAATTATCTTGCACTGAAGCAATATTGTTGCAAAGTAAAACATTTGAATCATAATTTGTTTGCAGTTTGCCCACACAGTCACATGGGAAAGGACACCAGAATTTGAGATGGGGAGGTTGTAGTAATTTATCCATTTATTATTTATTATTTTTAGATCTGTGTGTGTGTGTGTGTGTGTGTGTGTGTGTGTGTGTGTGTGTGTGTGTGTGTGTGTGTGTGTGTGTGTGTGTGTGTGTGTGTGCTGCTTAGAGCAGTTTTGAGGCAGATTTTGAACAAAACCATCAGCTCTCTCTCTCTCTCTCTCTCTCTTTCTCTCTCTTCTCTCTCTCTCTCTCTCTCTCTCTCTCTCTCTCTCTCTCTCTCTCTCTCTCTCTCTCTCTCCCTCTTTCGCTCTCCCTCTTTTTCTCTCCCTCTTTCTCTTCATCGTAGTTAACTCTCCACAACTGTCAGCTCCTCCGGGATGACTTAGTCCAACACATGATGGGAGAAACATTAGCAGCCAATTACAGTCAGACAGGCTCAACTCGAGATGTGAGGCTTTAAAGTTTGACAATGGAGTAAAGTTTAATACTTTGTTTCACAGGCTCTCCCTCTTCTTTCCCATTTTTACTGTTTCTCCATTATTGCAGTTACTCTCCTTCTCCTTAGGTCAAAGGACTTGTGTAACCTTCAACACTTCACATCATTCAATTTCTGCCTTTTGATTTCCGATCATGGCGTTGTTTTGTGTTGTAGAATTTTGTGAATGTTCTCATTGATTGCGCCTTTTAAAAAGGCCGCTCGCAGATGGGTTAGATTTGGATGAAATCTGAGCAAAGCAGCACAGTGGAGATTGCAGGTGGTATGTGTTGCCCAAGGATGGAGCTGGCATGAAGACAGCATGCCGCCCATCGCAGCACAGGCTTACAGCTTATCATGCATAATCACCCTTAAAGGAGATTTCACTCTACGTTATCAAGTTAGAATAGTTCCCTTTGGTGTGTAAATAGAGTGTGAGTTCAGTATGTTCAGCACAGCTCTAATTGGTTTTGCCTAAAGCCATATCTATACTCTCCATGTCCACATAGCCACTGGGTCAGCTCTGTCAAATGTGTGCAGGCAGAAGAGGAGAAAATTGGTGTAACATGGCAACGGTTGTTTCGGACTGCTGCTCTCTGGCTTCATTAAATAGTGGGACACATTTTGTTCACCCTGTTAACGATCGAATAGAAGCTCACGCAGTCTGTGTCGACGACAGTTTCCAAGTATAATCAGGCCGCTGTATAATAAGAAGCTGCTCAGTTGAATGGACTCTTTCACAAAGGCTGCACCATTCATTCATGGTGAAGTGTTTGTTTGTATGACTGTAAGCTTCGTGATGACAGATGATCCCATGTCACATCTCAAGGCGTCTTCATGTGTTTCCATCATCTTTCTCCCTTCCGTTTCTCACTGCAGGTCTTGGGATGAGTTCCATGATTGCGCCAACGTAGCAATGGCCGGCTGTCCGAATGAGGCGGCGGCTGTCTGGGAGTCTCTTCGCCAGGAATCCAAGAAGATGCAGTTCTCCGGCAACCTGTATGACATGTGCTCCGACCGTGATGGCCATGCGGCGCCGACAGGCTCCGCCCGTGGCTCCCCTGACCAGCAAGAGATCAACAAGGAGTCTCTGAGAGGGAACGTCGATCATCTGGCAGGATCTCCCAACTATCTGATGCTGTTTCTTTCACTGCTGTTGCTGTGTCTTTGGGTATAATTACTACAATGGAATCGGACCGGTGTGGACGGACATAAACTGTGTTTTTTCCCCTCCATGAGTACATACAGTCACCCCCCCCCCCCCCCCCCCCCCCCCCCCCCTGTCTGCTCTGCCAGGGTTTGAATATTTCAAACCACATGTTCAGCGGCCTTGACAGTCTTTTGATAATGTATCTTAAAACTGTGCGTGCAATTTCATGCATATTTTCTGCCTTTTAATTAGTCTCTTCATTCAACGCACACACACTCTCACACACACAACATAAATGAAATGCATACACAAACACACTTAGCAGCTGAGTCATCCGTCTTTATTCCCTGCGTCTCGTTACGGTTTAATCCATATATGACGGTTTCAGGCAGACGTTCCTCCTCAACAGCAATAATGGAGGAATATTAATGACATCCCACTTGATAAAGCGCAGAGCAAAGTGAAGAGGCCAGGTGCCATTGGCAGTCTCAGCTAAACATTTGTCAGCCATAGATGCTGATAATGATCTCAGTTTCCCTTCACTGGTGCAACGTTAACTGCTCATGCAAACAAGCTGCATGCTGGGATTTTGGAAACGTGCAAAACTTCCCTGTTTGTGAATATTTAAAAATAACCAGGAGCTCAGTTCCAAATGAGGATGTGGAAGTGAAGTCACATATAATGAAAGATAAATGAAATGTGAGCTTCATCGTCCTGCTTTGTCAGATATAAAGAGGCAGATATACTATTATAAAGGATAAACCACAGTGGTGACACTTCCTCTATATTTGTCAAAATTACAGGAGTGATGAATTCGGTCCATGCTTATAACTTTCTCATTTGATTTGCTTTAATCACAGAACAGATAAATAACATGTTTTAATGTGCATGTAAAAGTACTGACAGCATCATATGAGACCAAAGCGCTGAATGTCTGAAAAAGAAAATAATTGAAACACACACTGGTTTGGGCTGAAACTAAGATTAAACTACACACTGACGTACGTACAACCAACTGATGCCCTGAAAACTTGACTTGACAGCATGAAGTCATTTCCAAATTGTTATTTCTTTCATGCCCTGGAAAGATGCAACTCCTGCAGAAAACATCATTTTGTGGAAAGTCAGATTGTGCTGGAGTTGTTTTTATTTGGTGCTTACCCAGGTATGTAATCCTCCGGGTTTCCTTTTTGGCAACCCACTCTGCTCAGATGCCAGGTTTATTTCACGCTCCAGGCGCTGTAGTTTGGCACTGTAGTTTGGCGCTGTAGGCCTGCCGAAGCTGCTTGTTATTTTAAGTGGAGGTGGGTGTGTCTGTCTGGCTCGTGATGGGAAATACTGTATACTATTAGATAACAGCAAAACAGAGAGAGAGAGAGAGAGAGAGAGAGACAGACAGAGAGAGAGAGACCGCTCTGACTATTGGAGAAGCAATAGATTGAATCCACCTGTCCAGCAGCGAGTGTGTTTCAGCCGAGAAGTTATTTGGTTTTAGATTTATTTTCTTGATGAAACATAAATCAAAGCAGGTCAGGTTTATGGAATTATGCAAGCATGTGTAGAAGCAAAAATGCATCCCAGACAGGTAGGCAGAGACATGTCAGTGTGTGAGACCCAACTGCCAGACGACGTTAACCTTCAAAAGTAATTTGTGGAATTTTATATGCACACACTTACAGCGTGTGCGCGCGTGTGTGTGTGTGTGTGTGTGTGTGTGTGTGGAAATCAAACCTCCATCAAGACATTTATTTCAAAGAGGAGCTTTATTTGAACTGCAAAAGGTGAAACGTGTGAAGATGTTTTCAAGTGTGTCTCATTTTCTCTGAATTATCAAGGTGAAGCAAGTGATACTTATCTGCACACGTGTTGTCAGTACCAGTTATCACATGCCTGAAAATCAGATTAGATCAGATTAAATCTCTTCATAAATCAACAGTGAGTGAATATTGGTGTTTGATCTCCATATCTGTGTGCTACAGAGGTGTCAGCATGGTCAACATTATAGAAACATCATCGTTTTATGATCAAAATGTATTTGTTTCATGTAAGATCGCTACACAAAGCTGATGCCAGCATCATTTTCAATAAGGCTGCAGTGAAAATGTAATAAATTATTTTGTAAGAATGCGTTTCAGCCGGTACATCACAGAGACCCAAACAGCTTCCTGCTCTGACTGATTAGTTTGAATTGGACAGAATGGACTGAGGAGGAAGAAACACACATTTAGGAACACCAATGCATCACTGACAAATTACTGTGATATTATTACTGTAAACAAAACGCAAAGGCAGCTTGGAGACTCAAACCTGCACCAGTGTTACTACTGGTGACACAAAGTGATATCTGTGGTAGTTACTGACAGATGCTGGAGATGAGAAGCAGTTTATTGTATTTGTTCAGATATTTTGGAAATTAGATGTAACAGGAAGTGATGTGTCAAAAAGAATGTACCCAGTCACACAAACACATTCTGCAGGTGCTAAACTGCCCTGCGAGCTTTTTGTGTTTGATTAATACCTTTGCAACATGATTGATCAGCCTACATACCTGCTGACACAACAGTAGCTAAAAAATAATGGTGTGTTTTCACTCTGTCTGCACACCGGTGCTGCAAAGTGTGATCAGTGTTGCATTGAAATGACAATAAGAAAATGGAAACCTGCAGTATACAGCTAATTAGCAGCACAAAGAATCACTCACCTCTGATGGGAATACTCACAAACAAACACAAACACACATCCACACATCCAAATATCTCACAAATCATGTTCTATATATTTTATGACAAGAAGCACATGTTGATTGACTAACAAGACACTGAGTTATGTCCCACATATATAAGAATACTTGTGTACAGTGTGAATATTTATAATTCTATGAATATGTATGTATATAACAATAATATATTTCATACGTATATAGAAATGGTCATACGTGCCCTTTTAATCTGCTGAGCAAAGTGCTACTTTAGCAGCTTAAACCTGCAATAATTGAGTTTTTTTTTTTTTGATATATTGTACTTTTGGGGGTCAAAAAGTCGTAGGCCTCATTATATCAATGTGTCACTGTGGATCGATCGAAAACCAATCACACGGGGCCAAAGCAAAGAGTGACACAGAAGATGGAAATCTAAATATTCTTATAAAAATACTATTGAAAATGTGTTGTTTTTTCACTATTAATATATTAAGAGGCTGATTTTACACGTGAATAGGTTCGGAAAAAGCCCACGTGTTGCCTTGAAGTTATTGAAAATTTAAATCAGGTCAGAAATGGAGTGGTAGCCAAGGAAACAAGGCTTTCTTCAGCGTCTTTTATCCTTGACTCTTGTGGCTCAGGATGGAAGAGAGTAGTAGAAGTAGATGTAGTACGAAGTAGTTACAGGATTAGTGTTGCTGTTGTTGAATCTGTGTCTGAGTTTTTTCAGCACCATACCGGTCAAAAATCAATTATTGCGGCTTTAAAGTTTGTCGTTATGTCTGTTTGACAACTTCTTAGGTCAGACAGAACACAGGCACATTTTCTGTTAACATTTACTGATGATTCTGTTGAAACTCTCTTGTGACAGTCATGTACCGAGTTTCCACCTTTTCAGTTCACTGTAAAAAAAAAGGTTTTAGGTGTTTTACTTGACTGATTGTCCTTATCTGGCTGTATTGTCATTGTGTCACAGACTGTGATTGTTTCTTGTGTTCAAGCTTGTTTCAGTTGGTGTGAACGAGTGAGTATGTGTGAAAGAGTAAACAAAGCAAAACTTGTTGAATTAATCATCAATCCACAGCATTGTACAATGTGTTGTTGTTGATTAAACTGCATTTCTCTGCTGGTTCCTGATCCAAATGTGACTATCTAACCTTGTTTGCTTTTGTAGAAACAGCATGCAGAAACTGTGCTTTCCACGCCTCTCAACATGTGAGACGCACAGAAAACCTGTGTGTGTGTAAACCTGTGACGGAAATCATAACTTCACACATAATTCAACAAACCTATGTTAACATCAGAGACAAAGAGTGTGAGTACCTCCGGCTTTAAAGTTGTTGCTTGAGGTTGCCCATCAAACAGAATGGAGCTCTGTGCGGCTGGGATCACGGAGGAAGGATGGACTTTCCCCAGATGAAAGCATGAAGTGGGGCAATAGGAGTGCCCCTCTGCACATACAGATCAGTTCAACTTTATCACAAAGCTAAACACTCTGTGGACAGTCACAGCGAGCTGCGTTAGCTTTATGAACAGGGTAAACAGCCAATGCGAGACAGCATTTCAAGCAGCACCCACAACATTTTCGGCTCATTTAAGATGCCATAAAGGACTCTTTCTGTCTTATCTGTTTAATTGCTGCATTTGTCCTTGGCTGTCTTTTGATTAAGTCTGCTCTTCTCCCACGCTGTCGCTCTTAGTTCTCTCCGCAGACATCCATTACCCTTCCTTCTTTTGCTTCATCTCTTTCTTTATTTCCCATCACTCCGTTCTTCTGTAACCGCGCCATCTTTCTTTGTGGTCTTGATGGAGGTTCTGATACCTTTTCAGAAAATAATCAAGCTATTGCTGACTAGCTGACTGTGTGCGTGTGTGTGTGTGTGTGTGTGTCATGTTGATCCCTGGCAATGGTGTCTGACTGGTGTGGTGATTGGGTGTGAGGTAAAGATCTTAAATACCGTGTTGCTTTTACAAATTCCGTTTTAAAATCAAAGCTATACTGTCGTTCGTGCAAGAATAAAAATGTTGTCATCATCAACTTTGTGTGTTATTATAGTAGAGCTCACTTTGATATAACATGCATCACAGCAGCATTTTATCAAAAGCATTTACATACATAATTAATATAATCATATCAATTGGTGAATGATTAATTAATCATATTATGAGGAAGATGACAGTGGATATTAGATCTTAAGTGAATTTACTCAATATCACTTCATCTGCAGGTCTGTTACTTGAAGTTTGCCAACATTGATTCAAGCTTCAACAAGATGTTTGAAGAATTTAAGGATATTGGAGTTTATCAAAGTTTAATAATAATATCTGGTTCGGAATCAAGTTGATAGTTGTTCCTGAAAAATAGAGAGTGTTTCCCCAATAAAATATTGACACATTTTGGCAGATTGCTTTAACAGTCCAACAGTCATTGTGAGGATATGAGATAAAGCACTTCACTGCTACAACTGGGATGTTACTACTATGTGTTTGTAGTGCACTGGCTGTTCATTTCTGAATACGGTGTCTTTATTTAAGGACATCCCTGGTGTACAGAGGAAGACTGTTAAAAACACAGAAGTGGTTTATAGGGCGAGCCGAGCCGAGCTGTGAGCATGTAGGGGATAATGCTGATAGATTAGAGTGAGCAGCAGCTTTGAAGTCACACCTTTCCAATCAACTGGATTTGACCTGAAGTGAAGTTTTAACCTTTAAGTGTACATCTAAAGAACTATCTGTGATTGAACTGTGACCCTCTAACGTATTTGGGCAAACAGATGTGTGCTGTTGTTGTTTTTTCAAATTATTCTCACGCACTCAGGCTGTGCCAAAACAGCTGGAGGACATGGTGGGAACAGATTCTGATGTGAGCGCAGACCAAATCAGGATTCCATGCTCCAAATTGTTTTGTGCTTGTGTTTGTTTTTCCTCTTGCAAAACTGTGTGCCTGTAGGCACTCAAACCCTGATTGCAGATTTGCTTTGTTCTCTCTCAGTAATTTTGCCCGTTCAGACTTCACTCCCTTGTTTTGGGTATTTTCTGTCAGTCTGTAAGTGTCAGTATGTAGAAGCAATTAATTCATTATCAAATAAGGACGCTCAGTTAAAAAGCTCCGAGGTCTGTTAAGCAAAGAAAAACATTGTCTTTCTATAAGGTGTTTTTAATTGATTCCACTGTAGTAAAAATTCATCCTCTGAATTAGACGCAGTTTCACCACCCCAGGTGCGGGGAAGACTGGACTGCAAGGTCAGCATGGGGTTCAAACTCACAACCCTCTGAGGGAGAGCTGGAATATTAATAGGACATGATTATTTTATTTGGCATAACAAACACATTCAAAATTTCTATTTATGTGAAGGAAAATGTTCATCTATCAGGGGATAAATATGCCATATTTTCATTGTGATTGGTCTTTTACTTTTACAGAAATTGACAAAAACATGGGAAAACACTTACAGTCACAATATTTTAAGAACTCATTAAACAAATTCCCGGATCCATCCCCAGATGGACGTCAGCTCTAAATTGTAATGAGTTCCTCCCTCTGCCAGGCTCCACGCTTCCTCTAAGATTCATCAAAAAACAAATAAACCAATAGGACACAAGTGAAAATTGAATAGAGAAAACACTTTTTAAAATTCTATCATTTTTATCGTGCTGTATTTTAAAGCTTCATGGGAAACTCAGAATGTTTGTTTTGCCAAACAGCCATTAGAGAAAAGCTTGAACTTCAACACCCTGAAATCCTTTAAGGTGGTATCAGTAAGCTGCTACTCTGTGATGCTTTAAACCAAAGGATACCAATGAATGAAGGAAAAAAAGGTCAAACTTCTGTCTGAGTCAGACTGGATTTCAGTGTATATTCTTCACCTCTTGAGGCCGGAGACGTTAAGACACCCAGCAGGAGAAACTTCACTGCTTTTCTCCTCTCTCCTTCAGGTTTGTTTGGTGTATTCATATGGATAGCTTGGGGAAATGATTTGAGTTGTCAGGCCTGACTGAACCAAATAGCATGAAGGAGTTTCAGTGTGGATGAGTTTGGAGCAAAGCTACAGCCTGTGTCTGATAAAACTGAGGATGACCATCTAAATAAGTTCTCAGTGACAGTGTTATTCTCTGAAAAATAAGCTGAATCTGCAGTGAAGGTTTTGCTCTAGTTTGACTCGATTCTTTTTCTCCGGCTGCCCTCTTGTGAGTTTTCTGACAAAACAACATCACACAGGACATGCTGTGCCTCTGCCTCCCATTTGACTTCCAGGTTCGTTACCCCCTTGAGTTGTGTCTTCAGAGTGGTTTCCTGGAAACCTATTTTTGTACGTTATGGCCATTATGTGAAATTTGATTCATGGCTCTCACATACTGTTTCAGCTCCTGGTCTTCTTCCAAAACCACAACAGGGATCGTTTTACCCTCTGGGCCCCCGTTAGTATCTCTTGCGTAAATGTGGTGAGAAATGCTTTCTTCCACTGGTCCGAGGCATTCTGGGGTTTTTCTGCACTAAACAGAACAGAAAGCACTGAAGTGTTTTACTCCATGACCCCGTGGTGCTTTTGTGCTGCTTTGAATGATCATCTGGTTCTTTAATTATTGGATCAATCAATAATAAATAATGCTAGGACTTAATTGTAAACAAATTATATAACCCTTTCAAACATCTACAGCTTCGCAGGCGGCAGTTTAGTTCATCTATCAGAGTTACTCTTGATAGAAAATGAAATTTGAAAGGATTCAATAATGCAAATATTTATTTTTTATACTGTACCGATTCCCCTGGCATTAAATTATGTATAAATGGCATTATGGCTTGTTTTAATAGTTTAGAACTTAATTTGCTAGTGCTGACTTGGCACTTGAATGTCAAGACGTTCAAAGCAACAACGCCAACAGCAAGCAGCATCTTTGGTGTAAATACAACATTCCATTTACCTTTCTTTCATTCCTTTTTTGTAGCTGATTTTGTTTATATTTAATAATATTCTTTAATCCTCCCCCAAAAAACTAAGAGTGAAACAGAGGCAGAGACAGAGAGAGAGTATTCTGCATTATCATCACAATATGGTGCTAACGTAAGGAAGCGGATATCTCAGGTGAAAACTGTGTGTGTGTGTGTGTGTGTGTGTGTGTGTGTGTGTGTGTGTGTGTGTGTGTGTGTGTGTGTGTGTGTGTGTGTGTTGTGTGTGTGTGTGTGTTATTCACGCGTTGCTCCCAGTTATTTGGATGGCTTTTGCTGATTAATATTTTATTAGTGCCGGATGATTCTGTAAACAGAAGCAGCGGTTTATAGAGTGAGGATAAAATCCCACAGGTCCTCTGGTTTACAGAGCAATTGTAAGTGCGAACACACACTCAACTGGTCATGGACACACACATATAAACGCAAACAGCAGCAACACACAAACATTTGCAGGCTCCAAAAACAAAATGACATCAGCTTATTGGCATGGAGTTATTATATTGATTGCCACAGGAATCCTTTTCATTGAGGAGTGCAGTTTGTAATCTCAACGGATAAAGAGCATTAATCCTATTTATTTTCACTTGCAATTGACATTTGTTTTCTTTAATAACAAAGTAGAAATCCATGTTAAAGATTATTTATTTACTTTAGCCAGGAGGTGGAAATATCTCCAGCATACATAGCAGACAGCCATAAATAGCTGATTATTCCAAAGGCACAGTGCAGTGCAGTTCTGTGCTGTGGTAACGTTTCATTGTGGAGGGACATGATGTTTTTTCTTAACCTTGAGAAAATCAAGTACACACTGATAATTTCCTATTTCACTGATCTACTGGCTATGCCAGACCAATGATTGAAAACATGAACACCAAACAGTTTCTTTATCGCAGGCGGGCCAGGACGGGGTTGTGTGAATGTGGGGTTGTGTGACTGGGTTGGGGTGGGTCCCTTTTTGTTTTTCTCCTCTCTCCCTCTTTGCACGTTCCTATTTCGCTGTTTGACATCATCCTGAAAAAAAAATTGTACCGATGAGATCATCGAACCAACAATAATGATGTCAGTCAGGACTCGGCATCCACACTACTGTGACAATTGTACACAACCTTAGGCGGCTGCGGCTGTTTGTTTCATTTACCTGATCATTACATTGCCTAGTTTTCTTCAGGGTTCCAGTTCTCCCCAGTGTTGCCAATTTAGCAACTTTCTTGCTAAATCTGGCCACTTTCTAAATCCTCTTGGCGACCTTATTTGTGAAAACTAGCGACAAATCTAGGTATTTTTCTGGTGTTATTGGGGACTTTTGGAGACTTCTGGTGTTTTGGAGACTCTGATGTATCGTTCTGCTGTTTCCCTCACCCCACTACCAGGGCAGTGGTAGTTGTGTGAGTGTAGTCAGAGGATGAGACACAACAGCTGATTCTTTCTTTCTCTTACTATTTTCTCCTTCTCCACTGTCCCACTGTCTTATATTATCTGGTGTACCTGTGCTCCAGCTGACCTTCTCTCCAGCTTGTGGGGCCCCTGCACTCTGAGTGTCCGGGCCCTGGGCTGTTCCAGCCTCTCCTGTCTGCTGTGCTGTGTCCAGGCCTGAAGGCTTCCCAGCCCAGCAGCTCATGGAGTGGGTCCACCCACAAGGCTCCCAGAATCCATCATGCCACGCTTTCTCTCTCTCTCTCTCTCTCTCTCTCTCTCTCTCTCTCTCTCTCTCTCTCTCTGTTAGTACTCCTGTCAATCAATTTAGCTGTATTTTTGTATTTGTTGCTCTATTATTCTATTTTTCCCACCTGCGGTTCGCAGTGCCCACCTTGCCATTGGAAGAGAGGGAATCTCTCTTTGAATTGGCTCTCCCAAAGTCTCTTCCTTTTCTTGTACACATTTACTTGTTATACAAATACATTTGATTTGAATTAAGTAGAATTATGGGACTCGGGAATGGTGGACAGGTTGGGAATGACATGAAAGACAAAGCTAATGAGATGAGTGAGCAGAATACGTGAATTACGTGAATTTCTCTTGGAGAATAATAAAGTATCTATCTATCAGAGTTGGATCATCATAACTCCAGTAACTCAACAACTGATGTAGAGCATAAAGAACAGGAATGCAGAGACAATTTGGTGCCAGAGAAAGGCTATGAAGACCTGAAAGACAGATCAGGAAGAGATATGCAAGCAAGGAGTGAACACGCGGGAATGAGAAGAACAGAATGAGAGTGAAGGTTGTGCTTATGATTGGGTGTGCTGGGAGAGGAAAAGAGGAGAGAGAAGAAAGGAGGGAGGTTAGGAGGAGTCTGGGCGGGTGTCATGGGATCTTGAAAAGATAGTTTCTGATGAAAACCGAACATGAGTAAAGCTGTGTGGTCTGCAGGCCTCATTACACTTTAGGAGGACTGATCCAGCATTAACTGCACTCAGATAAGCAACAGGTGAATGACGGAGGAAGCCAGTGTGAGCCAATGTGCTGTTTCACTGTGTTTGTGTGTGTGTGTGTGTGTGTGTGTGTGTGTGTGTGTGTGCGCGCGTGCGCGCGTGTGTGTTAACATGACAATAAAAGTATCTTATCTCTATCTTATCTTATCTTATCTTATCTGTGTATGTGTGTGTCTGTGTATGTGCATGTGTGTGTTTTCACTGCAATAATCCCCGAGCCAGAGAGAGCCTCAGACACCAGCAGTGGCCTGACCTTTTCTCTAATTGACTCTAATCAATTGAGCTCTTTGGTCTCTATCAAACCTCTGTAAAGGGGGATGATGTTCCACTTCACTTCCTCCACACTCCATGGTTCTCCCGTAAAACACAGATACTACAGATCCTACTTTACCCTTCACTCATCCCCTCTCTGAAATCTAGATAAAAAATCAGCATGAACACTTTACTATGGTGTGTTTTCCCCCCTGTAACTCCTCTGTGGAACAGCATCAGCATTGCAGTAAACACACTCGATGCGGTTCCTCAGTAGGTCTGCAGTGAAACGTACTGAGATGCAGTGAAGAAGTGAATGTTCCGTCCCTGTGCTCACACTCGCTTGTTCTTTCCAAAATCATAATTAGCTTCTTTGTTGGTTTGTTATTTTTATTTTTTATTTCTAACAATCCTGGTGTCCCACTGAGTGTGTTAGGTCACACTCCGTCTCTTCAAAGGCGAACGACAGTAACTGCAGTGCGAACCTTAGGACGGACATTGTTAGATCTGTTATTGATGACGTCCAAGTTTGGCACGTGACTTATAACAGTATTACATCTGTAATTTATTAGTAGTTATTGATCTGGGAACTGGGAAATTGTTCTGTCACATTAAAACACAGTAAAACACGCCAAAATAGATGAAGACACAACACACACAGTAGTAAATAAAAACAGTCATAATACATAAAATAAAGAAGTAAAAATGCAAAATATTGATTAAGGGCAGAAGGAGTGGATGTGACCTAAAGACCATGAATGACTATGACTGGTGAGAGCTGCACCTGATTCTCTTCTGTTCTTTAAAGTTGCATTTTATTTCTATGTGTTTTCTGTTTGTGACATGTAAGAATCTGTAGGTGGCACAAGCACAACATGTTTCTGTTTATGCAGACTGTGCACTTCCTTCACTTTGTGTGTGGTGCAGGAAACACTTACAGTGAACTACACTGAACTTTGTTAACAGGAAAAAGTTAGGAATCAATTTTGTGCTGAGCCGAGGGAAGAACACATGCCAGCCTTGTGCCAGGAGGTTTTCTGATCAATGACACACTCGCAATATTATGGGAATTTTCCTATTTAATTACTACACCATACTTAATGAATACAAACACACAAACGATATATACATATATTATGTTATATTCATATATCACACACACGCACACACATACACACATTGAGATGGTGACATTCTGTGCTCCCAATCCCATCACTGGAGCTCATGCTGAGGTTACTCGATCCCTGATCAATACACTCCTCCCTCCCAGTGTGTGAACTGCACACACACACGCACACACACACACACACACAAACACGCACGCAAGCACGCACGCACGCACGCAAGCACGCACGCACGCACGCACGCACGCACGCACGCACGCACGCACGCACGCACGCACGCACGCACGCACGCACGCACGCACGCACGCACGCCCTAACACAGATACAAGCGCTAGTTGTAACATTTGAAACCGCCTTCCTTCTCTCTCATCTCTTTCTCTAACCTCTCACCTGCTATCTCTCTCTCTCTCTCTCGCTCACTCTCTCTCTCTCTCTCTCTCTCTCGCTCTTTTTCCTTCTCTCGCTCCCTTCACACACTGACAACTATCAGATAAACTTCTCCTCTTTCTCTGGCAACAGTCACACTGTACAACTGAAAACCTGATGTCATGTCATGTGGGATCCCGAATGTATCGTGTGTTCTGGGTGTTTGTCCTGCACACATGTTTGAGTTCATCTCTGCAGGCAGTGTGTGTCCCCGCTATAGTCCAGGTGCAGGTGCTCAGCCACGGGAAATACAACTGTTCCAAAGAGAGGCTGGAGTGTGACTGTGTGTTTATGTGTGTGTGCGTGAGTGGGGGAAGAGATGGAGAGAGAGTGTGAAGAGGATAACAGAGAGTCGATGAAAGTTTGCACATTCACATTGTGTGTGTGTTGGAGAAAGTTTAACATCAGAGAGTTAAATCAAAAGGGTAGAGGGGACGTGTGTGTTTGTGTGTGTGTGTGTAAGAAAGAGGGAAATTAAGAATGTGACAGTATTGTCACATTGTTCTGTGTGTGCATGTATGTGTACACATGGAAGGTGTAAGGTGGCGGTGATTAATTTCCCTCTGTAGCTGCAGCTCTAATTCCCGGCTGAGGTGCGAATGGTCCCTGAAAGAGTCCCAGTGGAAATCACAGTAGGCAGGCAGACAGCATCTCTGAGAAACACTGATGAATTATCCATAGAGAAGGGGATAGAGAGGGAGAGAGAGAGAGAGAGGTAGAGAGAGAGGGGGAGAGAGAGATGGGGGGAGAGGGGGTGAGAGGGAGAGGGAGGGGAGGGGGGGAGAGAGAGAGAGAGCCCTGGTGAGGTAAAGGCTGGGGGAGTACAGTAAAAAAAAAGAAGTATAGGGAAAGATGGAAAGAGACGAGAAGAGACGAGAAGAGAAGAGAAGAGAAGAGAAGAGAAGAGAAGAGAAGAGAAGAGAAGAGAAGAGAAGAGAAGAGAAGAGAAGAGAAGAGGAGAAGAGAGGAGAGGAGAGGAGAGGAGAGAAGCTTCTGAAGTGGCAAAGAATGTGAATGAAAGAAGCTTTCAACAAAGGGAGAGAGGAACAATGACAGAGACAAAGAGAGAAAGCGAGTGATGAAAGGTTAAAAAAAGAGATCCGTGGTGTGCGTGCGTGTGCGTGTGCGTGTGCGTGCGTGTGCGTGTGTGTTCATGTGTGTGTGTTTGCCAACACTCCTGGTATGAGTGTGTGTCTCTGGACGCACAAGGTTACATCCCAATACAAGTGAATCATCTCATACTCAGAGTCAAACATTCATGATAAGGAGCAACGATCAAGCAAAACAAATCACAAACATCTGCAGTGTATTAAAAAAACATCAGCGTAACATTCAGGATTAATTTTCCCTCTAAATTGTGTGTATTTAGCGAGCTCCAGTATGTAAAACAATTTATCACTTTGATTAAATAATAACATCTCATCAGTCACATAATAATGTCTCATCATTCATCAGCGTTTACTCTAATTTATCTGAAGACATTTAATCAATAGTAGCAGGTTTTAAAGCTTTTGTGGCGAAGAAGCTTCTGGTTTCACAGAGATTCAATACTTTTAAACATATTTTATTTATACTCTAATGAAATTACATGAAATTAATTTTTAAAGGAAATCAAACTAATTAGAAAGAAATGACCAAAACTGCAACAGCAATTTTTAAAGTAGAAATTGGCAGGAAAATAACAGTTTTAAGGAAATGAAGTTCAGTTGTGTTCAGTGAAGCAGAAGGGAACAAACAGACTCTTAGTGCTGCTACTGTATCAGACTGTTCACCTGAGAGTGAACACACACCTGCAGCACTATGGGGCCATAAATGAGTCACTTCATTCACATGCTGTCAACACACTCTGATTATTTGTCTTTACTGCAATTAATGCAAAATGTGAGTAAGACATAAGAGAAACATGAGTAAGACGTGAAAAGAAAGAGCAGGACTCCACAGTTTGCTGAACATACAGATGATGAAATCCATGTGGAGGAGGTTTACTGGAACTAGTATACAGACGTACATGCCTGAATAAATCAATTGATTATCTAGGCCTGTTTCTTTGTGAGCTTGATGCTGATGTATGCCAATATCAATCTGCTTATGATATCTTTACATCAGGGGTCTTTAACAGTAGCTCGCCGGCCGTTTCTGAGTAGCTCGCAAAAGGTTCAAAGAAAACGTACATTTGACAACACGTCACTTGGTAAAGCTGTTACATTTTCTATCCAACCAAATTCACAGACACCCCGCCCCCTTTTGTCACAAAACGATTACAAGCCAATCAGCTGTCAGTCCAACAAATGACACTGCTGTCATGTTTGGTTACGGACACCGTAACATTCGTCTAGCAAGCACATGCCAGATTTGAGGATGACCGTGGAAAATAGCCCCAATAAAAGGCAACAAATATACTGTTTTCATAAGGAATTAAAAACATTTACAAATGTGAGTGTGCGAGTCTTGCTTGCGGTGTGAACGCGTCTGCGGAGCGCCACTTCACCAAAGTCCACAGCAACTTTTCACAGGACTTTCCAACTGCCAGCAGGGCGTGATGTGTCGTTCGCGAACGCACCGCCGTGCTGGCGGTCTACTACAGGTACAGAGCAGGACAGAGAGAAGCAGAGATGAGTGACAGCTGGAAAAAAGCAGCATTTGGATGCATTTTAACAATTGTGACAACATAAAGGCAGAATGCAGAATTTGCAGAATTAAGCCGTCATGTCCACTCAATCCAGTGTATGTTCCCCTAGACAGGAAAACATTTCAAAACTGTACGACAAGGAACGTGCTTCACTGCAAGAACATTCCAAAACTATTCTAATTCCTCATGAAAACAGTACCAAGCTGCAGCGTCACGTGGAGACAACCCACAGCCACTTAAAAGACAAACCTGTTGAATACTTCCAAACTGGTCTCAAATCCCTCCAAGGTCAACCGACATTGATGAGAAAATCTATGTTTATACATGGCACTAGGCCTAGTTTGATATAAAACACAATTTTATACAATATATATAGTAGGGGGTCCCCGCTCCATCTCTCCATCAGTTTGGGAGTCCTTGGCCTGAAAAACGTTGAAGACCCCTGCTTTACATGATCCATTATTGGCTTATTCCAGGTAATCGAAGTGTTAACCTGAGTTTGCTGAGTGTTGGAGAATCCAAGTTCACAAGTTAGAAGTACAAATTAGTTAGTACAAATTTGAAAAAATAAATCAATCTGGTTTGTGTATTCATCAGGTCACAAAAACCAAACTGATGTGATTTATCTATTTATTTCTACAGGGAAAATCATCATCAAATGTACTGTGACATCTTTAGCTAAGCAAGTTATTTTTCAACTGTAGTCCTGTAATGTGTCCTGTAATTTTTACAAACTGGTTTTGTCGTGTAAGGATCCAGATTTCAGGATTTTCTTTGAATGATTTCATAACATTGAGCTTTCTTGGGTCAGTTTCTTGGTATCTAATACAAGATTCTCAGCAAAAGACTATCAATAGGTGCATTTTGGGACTGGATCTGGACCAAATCCTTATTGATGTCCTGATCTGGATCTGGACCAAAGCAGTACTTTGACACAGGGCTGCACAGGAACAAACGTGCAAGAAGCACTAAAGTCTCGCAGAGATTATGTAGATTCAGCAGCGTGCAAGCAGCTTTGAAGTCCCTTTTTCATAGTAACGGTCAAAGATACAGCGATGATAATCATCTGGTCTTGACTTATTTGGCCTTGGTAGAGGTTTGGTCCATGTACCACCTTTGCTTTCCATTTCTGATCCTAAAAAAATATTAGAAAACTCAATACATTTCCGTCTTGTTGTTTCTTTTAAGTTTTTTACATCTCTACTCTAACTTTACTCTCTCCTAAACTTTTTGTCTGTGGTGTTTCCAGGTTGCAAAAGTAAAAAAGCTAAATAGATAAATGGAAATTGAGAATAAAAACAATGATTTCAATTATTATCATTAATAATTTTATTTAGAATTGTTTTAAACAATTGTGATTTCCTTGTGCCTCTGTGGGTGTGTGTGTATGTGTGTATGTGTATGAAAGGTCTCCAACCCTAACCCAACAGCATCTTTGTTATACATATTTCATTATTGCAAGTCTTTCCAGTATGCATTTCTAATGTATTTTTAATCCTTGGTGCACAGGATGATATTCAGTATGTAACATTTGCAGTCTATAAGTGCATGTGGTGAACATGTGTGTAGGTTTGTAATACGAGACACCTCACTGTGACTTCCGTCTACTTTACATGTAACAGTGATTAAACACTATAGCCACTATAAACACGTGGCTGTAACTTTATCAGCTCTATCTTTGATGTGTAAGTTGTTGCTGTTACACGGGTCACCAACACAATAGCTCTTTGTATGTCTCTGTGGATATTCCTGCATGTCCTTGAGTTGATGCACAAAGGGGAGTGTTCACTTTACACTGAGTGCACTGTTGTGTGCTTCATTATTATTACATTTGAATGCTACATACAGTGTGTCATCACATAATACATTATTGATCTATAATGCCTATGTTCAGTTCAGTTCCATCAAATGGGATTCACCTACTACTATCACATACTACCGCAGGTTTATACAGTAGGTTCCTTTATCTCGACCCACACTTCAAAGAGAAGGGAAAGATGTTCTACAATATGCCAAAATATAGGGCAGAAAGAAACTTTATTGAACTCTGTTGGGGGTTTATGCATGTAGAAACTTATCTTAGATGTAGGCTTTTGTTTTATTCTTGGACTGCAGTGACAATATTTCACTAAATAGGCCACTGGCACCTCCTCGTTTTGGACGTTGGCTCCTTCAGAAACAGTTTTTGGTGACCTGCTGAAATCCTCTGCCTCAAATCCTACCCTGCTCCTGTGATATATCTAGGAATATCTGGTGAGAAAGTCGCACTATGCAAACAGATTTAACTCCAGCTTTCCAGTCACAGCTGCGACTTGGTGCACCAAAGCATATTTGTCATGCCTCATCGACTGGATCCTCCCATGGCACCCTAAGCTCGGCACAATAAATGGTCTGTTGAGTATTGGACCACAATACCAGGTCAGGTGTTAAGCGGGTATTGACTCTCTCTTTTGGGAATTTATTGGCCCATATATACCTGCAATTCCCAATCCCTGGCTTATCCTAACTGCCCTCACCTGTGCCTAATAAATCTTTCCTAGTTTGTTCACATTTGCATACAAAGCTCATTTAACGTCTCTCTCTCTCTCTCTCTCTCTCTCTCTCTCTCTCTCTCTCTCTCTCTCTCTCTCTCTCTCTCTCTCTCTCTCTCTCTCTCTCTCTCTCTCTCTCTATGTGTGAAAAATACATAGTACCTGTTTTCTGGTTCACTGTCAAGGCCTTTCTTGGTTGTTGATTTTACCCCTCCGAGGCAAGATTAACTTTACCTCCCCAGAAAATACTCAATGTTTGTGTTGCTGCTGCTGAGCACAGTTCACGCGGGACTTATCACACATAACATACAAAGAGGATAACCATGATATGATTTTCATTTAGCATTTGCCATGCCTCAAGTTGTAAAGAATAGATTTGTAACCAGGTGTGGGAGGTGTGTAGAGGGGGAAATTCAAATGTGTTTCATGTTTATATCATCATGTTAGAGGTAAAGGATTGACCAATGACAAACCCTGCAGGCCAAACTCCTTCTATATTGCACTGTTAAATAACAAATTGATAAAACACACATCTACCCCTTTCAGATTTGTGGGGTAATGGATCTTTTTGAGACTTGATGGCTTTATATAAAAAGATTATAATTCTGTTTCTCCTTTCTAATCATTTATGAATTCCTAAATAATGTGTTAATGTGAAACAGAGCCATTTCCAAACACATGACCCCTTATGAACTCTGAACCTATTTCAACAGGCTGGCTATGTTGAATCTTCTCTATTTTTTGGTTTATTACATACATCTAGATAAATGGATGGATCATCATGCTTCCTGTGTGTTGTTCAAACCCTCTGCAGAGCTGGAAAATTCCAGAAATACAGATTATATTGAAAATATATATTCATCACACATTAACATTGGTATTGCTGTTGCTGTTTTGGGGGGGGTTGGGTTTTTTTTGTGACATCAGGAACACAGAAGAGGTCAAAGAAGTGCAAGATGCCTGCTGTTTCAAAGTCTACAAATGCTGCACCACTGTTTGCTTGATTGGATTCAGTGGTAAGTAGAACTTTGGGGCTTTTTAAAACTCTAAAAGGGTCTAATATTCCTTCTTTCCGCACACGAACATTGGTCAGGTTGGTTCGTCCTAAGTAATTACACTGCCGCGCCATCTCACTAAAGCTCCTTCTGCACCGAGGAGACACATGGGCACAAACTCACTTAAACCTAAAGACTCCATTTGAGTATCGGGGTTCCTGCTGTTCTTCGCTATTATTGGAGTCATTTCTACCTTCCTTGCTGTTTTCATAATCCTCCATAAAAATTTCAAGACATCTGGTGCACCTTTGTTGTTCACAGAGGAGACTCGGCTGAGCCCTGACGGGAGTTTCCATTTTGGTGGGCATGCTTGTTCAAGGAACATGCATGATTACGTGAGCTCACATGTTTGTTGCTGGCTGATTTTCATTTAAATTAGAGGTAATTTTGAGGCCCTCATCTACTCCTTAAAGGGGGAAACCACCAATTTACTGGACTAAGGGAGCGTCAGTAAGTTTTTGCAAATAACTGCATAGGCAAGGCTTTTGTGAAATCAAAGGAGAACTGACCCTTATGACATCACGGGCGTTCCCTCCTACTGTGTCAGGCCAAAAGCTAAGTCAACCCCTTCAGCTTCTAGTTGGCGAGAATTTTTCAAGCTAGTAGAACTTCAGCATCTTTGTGAAGTCACAGAGGTCAGTTTCTTTCACTTTCACCGAAAACCTTTATGACTTTATACTTTAAACTACTTAGGTTTCACAGTTTGGCTGTGAAACATGAGGGCAGATCTTTTAGAGTGCTATATACCAGGAATATTGGTGGTATATTCCATACTGCCGATCTTTGGGGAGTTTGGTGATTATTTGTTTTGTTAGTTTAGGGCTACACGAATATTTATCTCCAGTAAATAATTCCATACAGATTCATGATTTTCCAATGACCATCTGTTTTTTTCCTGCATGATGAACACAAGTAAACAACATCCATAAATAGAGCACTTCAGACTTTGTACTTTCAAGCTGCACAGGAATAAATCTGTGAGGTGTGTTTATCTCCCTAGGTGTCTGCATTTCTACTGCTGCCAGGTGGAAGCTAATGAATCTACACACACATTTCCCTGCCTAAGGAATTTTAGGCACTTCATGGACAGTGTAGTTTCTAATTCACATTTATAAAAAGAGCATATGTGGGTGCGAGTTTCATTCCTGGTTTTCACCTCTAATGTCTATTGGTGTTGTACAATAGCTGTCCGAAAATCTGTTAATTGCATTTTTGTCAGCGTGAATCTGCCTGTCACAAGCTCATCTATTGACCTGTCTGTCAGATGGTTGTATATGTTTTCCGATTGCTCAGCCTCTCTGCTCCCTCACTGAACTTTCCTGTCTGCATCATATTTATTTTTGAAATGATCAGATCTTAATTATTTTAAGACATTTATCGTGCCATCTGGTTGCAGCTATATCTGTTCATACTGTCTGTTTCCTGCTTGTCTTAATCAACCGTCATCTGTGCTGACCTGTATTGCGTTTCCCAATCTGTGAGTTTCTCTACTCATCTTTCTCAATCTGTTAGAGTAGCTTCTTTTTCTGCATAATGTGGTTTGGTAGTTCACTGTTGTTTTGAAGAAACATCTCATGAAAACTAGTTAAGATGTGGTAATACTGTGTTGTTGCCAGGTTCTTGGTGTTAGAGTCAGCATAGCTCAAACGAGAAGCAGATGTGCAGAGCGTAACAGGCTTTAATTCAAATGGTAGACAGGTACATACATATACAAGAGGAACATTCAGACACAGGAGTGAGTGGTGGAGGCAGGCTGAGATCAAAAACCAGAACGTCAGAGAATCGAGCAAGAGTACATAGCAGCAAGCAAAAACTTGAGGTCAGAGACAAAACTAGGTCTGGAACACTACAATCAATACTTGGCGAGGCAAAGAAGAAAAGTAGGAATGTTCGGTAAAAAAACAGACAATATGGCGCTAAGTGGATGGAGAGCCGCAGTAGACTGTGGAGTTGGTAGGTTGATGGAGGGGCAGGTGGGCAGGGCACCTAAACACACAGACAGACTGGCAGGCAGACAGACAGACAGACAGACAGACAGACAGACAGACAGACAGACAGACAGGCAGGCAGGCAGGCAGGCAGACAGACAGGCAGGCAGACAGACAGACAGACAGGCAGGCAGACAGACAGACATACAGACAGACAGACAGACAGACAGACAGACAGACAGACAGACAGACAGACAGACAGACAGACAGACAGGGGAAATTAGCGGACACACTGTGACATTTGGTGCCTACAGCTGTTTCTATAAGAGATCCAGGGAATTTGAATATTTGACAAAGTGAAATACTTCCCAGTGAAATTTGGGAAATCTGAAACAACAATACAACGGCAATGAAATCAGGAGGAGTCACCAATCACTGTATTTTACAATTCATTGGTTTTTCTTTGCATACAGATGACAGACATTAGTGTTCCTGCAATATTTCTAAAGAAACACATAGCTTGCCTGGGATGAGATGATGCCTTAAATTATCGATAATAATGTCATGCACACATTCTAACATTCTATGGTATTCTTTGTCTTGTGTGATGTCACCAATGTGTTGATACAATATTCCTTTAATGTTCTAGGCGTGCCGCCTGCTAGAGAGAGAGAGCTGGAGAGAGAGATATGTCATATGTTTATGTTATTTTCCCACTGCACCTGTCTGTACCTGGCTGTAAAGCAGTAAACACACACACACACACACACACTGTGCACACAAACCTGTCAACTTGCTACACTATAACTTTATAACTTAACTCTTACTACCAATCTCTCTCTCTCTCTCTCTGTCACAGACAGACAGACAGACAGACAGATAGACAGACAGACAGACAGACAGACAGACAGACACACACACACACACACACACACACACACACACACACACACACACACAAATGAGCCTGAACCATCATGGGGATATTAATGGAGACAGAGACGCAGACAGATTCAATTGAGCTTTTAATAGAGCAGCTCCTCTCCCTCTGTGTGGATAAATAATACAGCAGTCAGCAACTCTAGGTCTAATAGATGATATTGACCTTTGTGGGTGAAGGCGGGGCTGACAGTGAGGGTTGGACTAGATAAGCAGAGACACAGTCAAAGTGGGAAACGGCTCGCAAACATACATAGTGTCAATATGAGCAAAGTGCTCGGGCAAAACGTCTTCATCAGAGTGCGACAAAGCAGTGATCAATCAGAAGGATGACGATGGAGCGCAGTCTGTGAGGTCCTGACCTCAGCGGCACTGCAGAGAGAGGAGGAGAGCTGGCAGGGCAGCACCGGCCTTCAGGGACTCTCTCTCTCTCTCTCTCTCTCTCTCTCGCTCTCTCTCTCTCTCTCTCTCTCTCTCTCTCACTGTCACTCTCTCCTACTGTTTATAGCTTTTGTACTTGCTCTTGCTCTCTCTATCTGTCCTTCATTCCTGCTTTCCTTTCTGCCTCGTTTTCCCATTGTTTCATCCCTCTCTCCTCTCCTGTCCTCTCTCTCCCTCTCTCTGTATCCCCCTCTCCTTTTTGATTACTCCCCTTCCCTTCACCCCCCCATCTTTCTCCCTATGTTTCTATCTGGGACCTGCCATCTGTCATCTGTTGTCTGCCTCTGTCACCCTCCACCCCCAATCTCCCACTCATTCTCACTCCTTCAATCCAATTCAAGGAGCTTTATTGGCATCATAAGATGAATTTTACTGTCTCCCCATCTCTCGCTCTCTGGAACATTTGTCTTCCTCTTACTAATTCCCCACTTTTGACGCTACTCCACAAAACTGTGCTACTTCGCGCACAGGCCATGGCCAGTCGGTGGATCCAGTACAGTCCATCACATCAATATTGAAGTCAAGGACATGCATTCTTTATAACCCTGAATGTGCTTTGAAACAAGCAGTGTGAACGTGTGCAGTACTCACACCAGGTTGTTTTACAAGCACAATATGAGGCACGAGTGTAAATGTAGAGGAACACTCAGAATAAAAAGGTTTCCTAATGGTTTGGGATGGCCTTGAAAAGCACTATAATGCATATAGCGACACCGTGTGGATGTGCCCGGTAACAGTTTGCTTCAAGTTTGCTTTTTTTCTATCCACCATTTCATATACTGTATATACAATATATATATACGGGAAATACCACCTTTCATCTTCACTTAGGTGGGAAATACCACCTTTATGTTTCACTTGTTTTCTGTTTCACTTTTCAATGACAGTTGAGTGACCAAGTTACTTTAAAAAAAAAATTTAAGAGACCATTTTACAAGTTATGTGGTGACATGTAAACGGCTCTGACACGGCTCTGAGGTATATATATATATATATATACATATATGTATTGCTGCTAACAATATATCTAATATGACCATATGTGTGTTCCACATGGACACAACACTATACTGAACTGAAGTGAGGTGAGGTGGGGTGATCCCAAAGTAAGGTCAAGGGATCACTCGAGGGTGTTTGGGATTGTTCCAGTCGCACCCCACATAAAAAATAATAATAACAAAAAAGACAGCACACATTGTTTAGAAACATTTCATTTTATTGACTGCCATGGCTGCAGTTGCTAAAGCACGACGAATTCCTTCAGATGTCGTTTTTGAAGCATGATGATATACTATAATGAGGGTCAGATAGATGTGATCCAACATGAAAGTCTCATCTGCACTCCCAGACTTTCTAGTACTTTTCCAAGAAAGTAGTCACCACTTTAAACAAGCGGATTGGTGCTTGTATCCAGGAAGTGACGGTGGGGACTTAATGGGGGTCGAAACAAGCCGAGGGAGGTCGTCCCGTTTCTACAAAAGAGGATTTGGAGGAAGAGGAGCTGAGGAAAGTTGGACATAAACACACAGATTTGCAACAAAATAACGAGAATTAGCCTTCAAAATAAAAACAAAACAAACGCTTTATACTCTGTTTATTTCACGTGTATCCCTGCTCTACAAAAAACAGCTATATCCGATGTGGTTAGCGAATTGGTATCCGGGAAATACCATTTGCCGATCGAGTGAACATACACTATATCAGTCTCCGGTGTTTAGTGTACCATCAGTAGAGCTGCTGGCCCCGAGTATCACAAGTTTCCAATTCATTTATTTTGAAAGTGACGACCGGAAAGGTGGTTTTGCATTAGGTGTGGCTTGACCCTCGTTTGGAGAAGGTGGTCCTGGTCGAAAAACACCATCCTAAAACACACCGACAGGACAAGTTTGTGTGTTTTTACAGCCACGGTCGTCTCACCCTGCACTATATCTCCGAGGCAAATGTGAAAGTGTGGACCTTGACATCAAGGAAGGGCTGGATGTGATTGTTTGTCGTCGGGAGTAAAGTTTGGAAAAGTACGGGGTGAAAATGGAGCGAGCAGCTGAGTGAGAGTGGGGTGAGGAGGCTGGATTTGGCAAACTTTGGAGTCCTGCTCTGCAGCTAGCAGGCTAGTTAGCATGGTAAGACCCTCCGCTGTCTCCGATTAGTAACGAGGTAAGATCCAAAGTCAGATTTTAGCTCATACTGTCGTGTTGGTACGTGAGTTTACAATTCTGTCCTACAATCAGGCAGAGTGTCAGAAAAACGCCGAGTGTGTTTGTGACTAAAGGAAAACAGATATGAACCAGGCCTGCTAATTTGATCTGGACTCAACTTTTTGTTAATGCAGCTTAACACTTTGTTGTTGTTGTTGTTGTTGTTGTTGTTTCAAACAAAACTTCTGGTTAACCCATAATTCTGAGGCATCTCAAATTAATTTTACCCAGTCATGGCAGTTAAAGTAACACAAATGGACAAACAGGCATTAAATCAGGAGAATATAGCAATTTGAGTTTTAAATTTGAATTCCCAGATTGATATGTCCATCGATGACAGTGCCGTTATTTGTTTTACAATGATGACTTGTGAATTGTTTTTGCTCATTCTCGAACTGGGTCGCTGTAATCTTTTTTTTTTTTGGCTGAAAGTTTCACAATATGGCCTTATCACGTGATTACAAAAAGCTACTGTGCCATTTCAATATGTTATGGTGAAGTCGGTGAAGTTACTGCTGCTGTTCAGCTTCTTTGTTACTGTACTGTTACTAACCGATTCCAAACTGTGATGCCTGGTATAATTGACGCCCCCCCTGCTTGAACAGCTGATGACTTTAATATTCTACAGACAATCCAAATAACTGCAATCAGTGGGGATCTGAACCGTTTTTATTAGATTATTATTCTCTTAAGTAAGATGATTTTGTTGAAAGTGGCCTAACTTGTTCCATGTCTGTATGATGTATATCTGCAGTCTATGGGTGTCTGTAACAGTACACACAGTTGGCTTTGTGGAGGTTCTGTTTTGTACCGAGGTGAAACTTGCTTAAAAAGGGCTGAGAACTAACTGTGGGCTACACCTGGCAGATAAATGCAGAGCCATAAAAGGTGCATAAAATGTCAAGAACAAGTACCTCCAAAGTTACTTGTAGTAGCACAGACTCTGTAAACTAGTTCAGTTGTAGTGATATCAATTCAATTAAGACCTCCCTTTAGTTACACAAGAATGTAATTGCATATACACTCAAAAGCGTACATACCTAGATGAATTCAGCAGTCAGCAAAGTTATTTAGAAAGAAAAGTGAACTGTCTGGATGGATCAATTGTGTAATTTGCATATATGTAAATTATGAAGTCATTGAGTAATTTTGCACCTCTGGGAGTTTATCTGGATATGCTGGGAAAGACAGAATCTTCATTTTCCATGCAGGACATAGAAAGTGATTTCTGTCATTCATTAAGCGTCTAATAGCGCCCTCATAGCATAAATGCAAGAATACAGTATTTATTAAGTGTTCAAGATATTTGACTGAAAATGTCAAATAGGTCATTAAGCTTAGTCTGACTGTTCTAAAGCTGCTTCTTTTTCTGCCACGTTAACATGCAGCGTATTCACAGATACGTTTCCTGTGCATGACTCATCACTTGAGATTCATTTTGTGTTCTGCTTTTCAGACCTGTCCTCCATCCTGTGAATCACCTGGGAAGCTGCTTTATCCATGGCAACACTGCCGACGCCATCACACCTCTTCCCAATCGATCGGAGCATAGTGCATTATCTCAATTTTACGGAAGGACAGACGCAAATTTGAATATACCGTTGCAGCACTTAACCACAACCCCCACTTAAGGTTGTTTTAAGGAAGCCAGATGCCCCCTGAGCCCAATTCCCTCCCTTCCCTTATCAACAATTTTACTACTGTGAGAATCCATACGAATTCTACTTGTGAATTCCCCCCCAAGCGTTCAACATATGACACCATCTCAGGCGGGCCTCACTAGCTTCTTCCAGGGTCTTGATGTATCCCCTGATTAGTGTTGCACGTCTGTGTGTGCGAGCTCAACTGGCACAGGCCTGTCAGGGTAAATTGTAGCAACGAGACGACTAGTATTGCAGCAGTTGGTGGAGGTTGTTGAGTGGTCGCCAAATATGCACTTATGAAGTCTTGCGTGGATGTATCATATGTGCTCATGAACTCTGACTGCTGATGCCAGCTCACTGGGACTTGAGTGGGTGCTATCAGCTGTTTTCAGGAACCCTTCTAACTCGGGGTCCAGCCCTGATGTTGGGTGCCCTAGGTGTGTTGAATCAGCTGTTGCGGTGATGAGGCAGGGCTACCAGTGGCCTATGTGGCTGGCTGGGCAGTGGCCCAAGGTGATGTGATGGGGTGCAGGAACAGTAAGGTCCTCCCTGAGCCTCCAGGGGATGTTCAGTTGGACCTGGTCAAAAAGGTCAGTTGAACAATTTTCATACATTTATTATTAGTATTGCAACTACTGCTACTAATCAACTGTATTCATGTGTTTTGCAGGTGGATCCGCCCCCACCACCTCAGACAGATATCTACAAGCACTTCATTCGAGGGGATGGCACTGGAAGCAAAATGGGTGGGGCTGGTGGAGTGGGAGGAGACAAGACAGACTCCGCCTCCCCATATCAGGCACAGGCACACGCTGCCACTCCCACTGCTTCTGCCCAGCCCCCTAAGGACCAATCCGAACTGTCTGACCCACAGCGGAAGAAGGTGGCAAAATACCGGGCCAAGTTCGATCCACGCGTCACTGCCAAGTACGACATCAAAGCTCTGATAGGCCGCGGGAGTTTCAGCCGGGTTGTCCGGGTAGAGCATAAGAGCACGCGGCAGCCGTACGCCATCAAGATGATCGAGACCCGTTATCGGGAGGGGAGGGAGGTGTGCGAGTCCGAGCTGTGCGTCCTGCGGCGTGTGCGCCACACCAATGTAATCCAGCTGATGGAGGTCTTTGAGACTGCAGAGCGCGTGTACATGGTGATGGAGCTGGCCACTGGAGGAGAGCTCTTTGACCGGATCATTGCTCGCGGCTCCTTCACAGAGCGGGACGCCACGCGGGTGCTGCAGATGGTACTAGACGGCGTCAAGTACCTCCACACTTTGGGCATCACTCACCGAGACCTCAAACCAGAGAACCTGCTCTACTACCACCCAGGAGCCGACTCCAAGATCATCATCACTGACTTTGGGTTGGCTAGTAGCAGGAAGAAGGGGGACGAGTGTCTGATGAAGACCACTTGCGGCACCCCAGAGTACATCGCCCCTGAGATCTTAGTAAGGAAGCCCTATACCAATGCAGTGGACATGTGGGCGCTCGGGGTGATATCATACATCCTGCTGAGTGGAACAATGCCCTTTGAGGATGATAACCGCATGAGGTTATACCGGCAGATCCTCAAGGGGAAGTACAGCTTCTCTGGAGAGGTGAGAAGTTAGATGCTGTGTCACGCCTGCATTTTCTCACACACACAGAAAGACATACACACACACACACACACACACACACACACACACACCCCCACACAAGCTTAACAGACATATGGTGAATACTTTCCTAAGGAGGTTTTCAGTGGGTTTCTTACCTTTTCCGTCCGTATCCAAAGCTGTTACACGCACCTTATCCTTCAGCTCACCCAACCCGTGAGCATTTATTTGCTCTCTCTAACTCGCCGTGCCTCTCCGTGGAGTGTGTGTATGTGTGCACAATAATTTATGCTCAATCTGTGTATCTAGTTGAAAGAATGCTGAGGAGACAGTTCCTTTGTTTCATAGTGTGGGATGTTTATGTTGCCAGTGAGCGATACAAAGGGGCCCTTGGTTACTGTTTGCCCAGCATACAGCCGCCCCAGTGTAAATAAGACCTGAGCAGCTTTGTAATATTTAATGAGGAAGTGTTGATTTATTTTATTTTTACGTGGGATTCATCAGTGCTTGATGCACCTCTGTACATCTGCGGTGTGTTTAGGGTTAAGTCTGACACATTTAATAATTAAAACCTTCTCCAGGCATCATTGAATTTTAGCTGAGGTCTGCAAATCAAATATTACAGCCTTCTTAGATACAAGACGATACAGAGGGCTTTGAGTAGATTTTGTGGTCTTGCTTATTACCTAAAACGACCGTCAATATGAATTGTATTTAAATTTAAAGAAAAAAGTGCAGCTTTGCTTTTATTATGATAAGATAGGAGAGGGGGAGGGGAGGAGCCAGAGTTTGAAATGCAACTTAAGTCCCCTGGCTGGAAATGAAACAGTACATAATGTACTGTAATGTAGTGCAACCACTGAGCCATGAGACGACTCAAAGTTGTTTGTTTTCAAGATATTTCGTAATATATTTCAGTGTGAAAGTGGTGGAAGAGGAGGCAACGTTCTGTAATTGCTGAAGTTTGGAATTTTCTATTGCAAACTGACATTGGCTTTGAACATGACTCAATCAGAAAGGGGGACTGAAACAATCTGCTTCAAAATCGGGTAAGTTCATCATCCTGTTTAGCTGCAATGCAAGAGCTGATAGCTCCGGTTGAACGGCAGAGAGGCCAGTAACACTTTCAGAGTCCTAATCCTTCAGAAAAAATGAGAGGAGGAGCTGGAGCCGAGCGGACTTGAAACTCTCCTTTGGGAAATATGTCTTCATAGCTGTGATAAATAATACTCACATTTACAGCTGCACTCCAAAAACTAATCACAGTGTGAAGATGGTCGAAGGTGGGGAGGAATTGTATGGGCTTTACAGTAAATGTGTTGTGTATCTATGGTCAACACGGGTGATTTACAGGGGAGACTGAAAACACAGCTGGTTGCCAAGTAAGACATTAGCCGTGTGTGTGTGTGTGTGTGTGTGTGTGTGTGTGTGGGGGGGGGGGGGGGGGGGGGGGGAGGCATTCAGCATTGATATTCCCAATTCCTGTCTTAGTGGGGGGTTGAGTTTGACTCACTTCCAGTCACTCACCACACCATATCCAAGTCCATTTCCACAGCGGCCAGTGAGAAGCTTTCGTAGTGAACATTTAATTTAAGAAATTCTTTTGTCAGAACCTCATCGGATGTGATGTGACCACAGTGTTGACAAAGCCAGGCAGAGACGCACTGATACTCACTGCTCCGGCCACATTAATGAACTAGAGAATCACAAATGTAGAGTAATATAGAGCAAAACAAACAGACTTTACTCTTGTACATAACTAACACTGCTGACTGGTCAAACATCTCGTCATCTGAGATCATAATGGAGCTTTATAACACTCTGCTGCCCTCTTGTGTCCAGCAGCTAGACATCTGCCAATGGTAGACTGTATATCTATTATTTGCTTTAAGGAAAACCAACTAACTACATACAATTACATTGTTGTTTTGATTATTATTATTTTTTTATGATTACGTTTTTTTATTTATTTTTGTTTTATAATTTACTACGTTCGGAGTTTAATCTTCTCTCCTCATCTCCCCTCTGCAGCCGTGGCCCAGTGTGTCCAACCTGGCCAAGGACTTTGTGGAGCGGATTCTGACGGTGGACCCCAGCGAGCGGTTGACGGCAGGCCAGGCCCTCAAGCATCCCTGGATCGTCAGCATGGCTGCTTCTTCTTCCATGAAGAACCTCCAGCGTTGTATATCTCAGAACCTGCTGAAGCGGGCCTCCTCTCGCTGTCACAGCACAAAGTCGGCCCAGTCCACACGCTCTAGCCGCTCCACCAAATCTAACAAAGCCCGGCGGGTGCGAGAGAAGGAGCTGCGCGAGCTGAACCGCCGCTATCAGCAGCAGTACAATGACTGAAGCCTGTGCCGGTAAGGGTGAAACGGCCCGACTGTGACTGAACTTATACATTGCAGTCAGAAGGTCCCACACCATAGAAACCAGGACAATGACTTGACTGGATCCATGATGTGCCTTTAGAACGATATGACAAGTGAAAATGATGCCTAAACACTAAGGACAGTGTCTTTCATGGACGCACTGAACTCTTATGGCAGCGTGTCATGTGAGGAGCACAGAAAAGGACACACCAGTAAAGTATTGTACAGCATCGACCCTGAATCGTTTCAGCTCTCCGCTCATTCCTTGACATTTACTTTGGGTGAACGGGGCTTCTGCCGCTCCTCTGATCCCTGTAACTCTACATATTTATTTATTATTGTTGACATGAGTTTTAGTCTCCATTCAAATGGTCACTGGATAATGACCTTCAATATGGATCTGTTGAACAGAATTCTGGGTAATGACGTTTTTAAAGAGGAAAGGGGGGAGGGGGGGGATCACACCCTCTCACACACCTTCCTAGTTGAAATTTGCTGTGAATTTATAATTGTGCTACAGGAATAACAGACCTTATCTTAAGAGGTGGACGATGGAACCATACTGCAAGATAAACACGGGATTGAAGGATGAAACGAAGGCATATATTTAACTGATTATCTAATCTTGCCATTTGTGCTGTACGTTGATAGATAGCATAGATCTACAGCTGTCGAAGAATTGTGAATCATTGTTTTCCTGGTTAACTTTCAGTGTTAGGATCTTAATGTGTTATATTAGACAAGAGGCCACACGTGTACTCCTGCACTTCACTGTCATGTCTGCCCTGGTTCCATCATTGCAGTGGCGTGTTTACGACTCTGTTGCTCCGTTTCAGAGCTTAAAATTTTGATTAGTATTGTTAGGGTACGATCAATGTTGGTGTGCAAGCTCACTTCCTCCTGCTTTTTCATATTAAAAGCCCCGCAGTTCAGGTGACAAACTCCATTCACTTGGAAGGATTTCATTGTGACACATAAGCAGGAAGTTTTGTTGATTGGGAACAGCACATAGAGTCGCTGTGAATGAATTAATCAGCAGTTCAAAGTGATGTTCCTCTGAGCAATACAGCGGTGAGTATGTCATGATTGTTACTGCTTGAACTTATGTAGTTAAAATTGGCATTGTGATGAATTGACCATGACAGACATAACAATGCAGGTGATGACAAGTTTGTCCTCTTCCCCCTGTTTCTTATCCTTGCCATTATTTGAGCACTGGCTTGTGTTTGAGAATTTACTGTAAAGTCACTCATGAAGTACCTGCTCTGAGCCCTTCCCGTTATATGCAACATTATAAAGTTCAATTCATTCATTCATTACTTAATTACAAGAGTTTGCCTTTTAACAGTACGCAAACTTAAATTGAATTGGAAATACGAGGCCTCACTTAGGAATAAGGACCACAATTGATCAAATCCTTGATATGATGGAACACGACATTAGTTCATAACTCTTGGCCAGCCTCACTTTTCTTGTCCAATGCCCATCATAGTGTTCTGTTGAATGTGTTAATCATCCCTATACTGCTGTGTAGTGTTTGGTGGAGGGCTACTGCACAACTCAAAGATTGACAATGTATTGATAATCTAAAATGAGTAGACATTGTTTTGGTCAGTTACATTTTGAGTTTTAACATAGATTAAATGTTTCTGGTCTTAAAGGCTGCAATACAGTAAAACTGTAACATTTTCTGAACTTATTTGAATCGTCTGCTTGAATGAAGTGAACAATCATGAAACTACTTGTTTAGTCATCCTATTACAAATGATAAATTACCAGTTAGTCTCAAAATTCTGACAAACTTGTCAGTGGTTAAACGTATGCATCCTGTAATTTGTTTAAAAAATATTTTTGATGAAAAATAAAAAATTTTACTTTTAAAATTTAATAGGGACTGGAAACATAATGATCACATGTTTAATGGTATGAACACATGCACCGTGTGTCAAATATTAGTATTTATAACTATAGGGCTCCAATTTATGGGATCTGTCTTGCTTTGTTACATATTTGGTCCTATCAGAACATTCCCAGAATGTGGTATTCTTTATTTGAGCAACTTTCTGTGATCTGCCCAAGACTTACAAAGTGCATTGTTGTTGTGAACTTTTTCATACATACTGGAAACCAGACCGAGCCACATTAGCTGACCTCAATTCTTTCTGTTCTTTGTCTGTTTTGTATCTGTTTCATTTCATTCCCTGCAATTTTCGGTCAGTCTTCATCTTCCTGGTGCAGGCCTAACTCTCCATTTTCTCCTACCTTCCCATTCCCTAGGCCTAGATCATACTGTACCATCTTTGTGAAATATATATATTTAACATATTTTGAATCTTCACATCTAAGAATTACAGTCCCAAAGGGATCAATTGGACTTGCAAGGAATTGCTGTGGTTAAATTAGTCAGAAGCATTGAGAACGTGTTCCAATGAATAACCAAATCATGTTTGTGAGGGGTTTTGCAGAATGTAAACACATTTGTAAGTCTTTACATGTTTTTTTATATATCTGTGTGATTTTATATAAATGATGTCCTAAATGAAGTAGCCAAACTCAACACTGTTACCTGAAAACAGTTGTTTGTCTTTTTGTTTTGTTATTGTGTTTCTAAATGATTGATAACACTTTGATTCTCTTACCATTAACTTTTCTATTTTTTTAAATGATGAACTGTTTCAGTCTTATGCCAATAAAACTCTCAAAACTGAATTATGTTTTGTTGCAGTTACTGATATTACTTTTCTTCTATGTTACAGCAGTTTAGGTAAGTATGTATGGGTTCCTTTATTTTGGAATAACCTAAATATGTTTAGATGGTATGAGTTTCAAGCTTATTTGTCCTTTGCACAGTAAAACACAGGGTCATTCTGTACATTGAAATTCCTTGATGTGGCAACAACAGCATATTGAAATTTGTGCAATTTTGAAATGTATAGTTTTTTTTATGTATAGTGATTGACTCTTTTTGTGTTTTGCTGTACACAGGGTCATCGTTTTAGATGTTAAGATGTGTGGTTTTGTCGTTATAAAACCCCATATGTTAAATAGCATGCGTATAGTTTATTTTCTTGGTGGAATATGTCGCCCTCTGCTGGGGGAAAAAACTGCAAAATTAGGAAGGCCGAAGGCCGGGTTGCCAGATTCGAAAAAGGAAAATGTTTCGATGCGTTTAGATTATGACAAATACTTCATATGGACAACAAAATAAGTACGTAATTTATTTTACAGTAAACTTAAAATAATGACGAAACGCGGGTTACTTCTTGTGGTGCGTTTTATCTGAATTAGGAGAGTTGATAGTTCTTGTTCGTTTTGGAGGCCTGCTTTGGCAAAATATGGCAACTCATCACACCCAGACGTCAATGGTCTGCGGCTGTAGTGAGTTAGCTGTTGCTAGCTTTTGTTCGATGGGTCTCGCTATCCGGTAGCCAGCAGCAAACCCGTACCCGGACAGTAAACAAGCATTTCAAGTGAAAGAGTGAATCTAGTCGGCTCGGTAAGTATAACCTGCAAACTAACTAACGGCTGCTACCACGGGACACAAAACAGTCGCTAGCTAGCCCCCTACATGTGAGAGGCAGCTGGCTCCAGCAGCTCGTCCGCTTGTTTACAAAGTCCGTTTAAGGTGGTGCAAGTGCAGCTTTAATTCGCGTTTCGTTGACAAGTAGCGGTCGATAAAATAAACCTCCACTGTAAGGAATTTAAAGCTGATGCTGGTACAGTCGTTATAACTGTGTGACGCCGTGTAGTTTTGTTATTTGTTATAGATGGCTTGCTAGCTAACTTCCTGTGCACGATTGGGAAATTAATGTTCTATCAAAGTTGGGAACGATATAGAGCTGCTAATTTGACAATGTAAGTACTCATAAGTAGTGTATAATGTAACTTAGTAAATATTCTGGAAGTTCAACAAAAATACCATCTAAGTAGATCAAATAACCATATATGAATGTCAGTGTTTGGCTCATCCAGTAATTTAAATTGTTGATGTACCAGATTATGGCCATTTACAACCAGAAATATTAATTGTCTCTTTATATCATCTTAGTGTTGTTCTGAATTTTATTTTGCACTAAAAAATAACTGATGTGAGTTTTCTAGCTATTATAGCGATTCTATATGAGATCGTTGAAATGGCTTACATATAACTTGCATATGCCCTAAACTTGTGCTTATTAGCTCCAAATGCTGCCTCCCAGATGTTGAAACTGCACGTCTGATAAGGCATGCTCATCTCCAGCAAGTTGAGGAATTTGTTTGAATTTCCCTTCTCTGAAGTTGATATGATTATTTCAATAGGAGACGTCTAGAAGAACATCCCGATCTAAAGGACCTGTTGTGAATCTGTCTTTCTCTCCTGCGCTTTCTTGCACTATTCAAGTGTGGGTCCTTTTAACTGCCAGTATATTATAACTCCTTTGATGCCGTTTCTCGTGGCTTGGTGTCATGTTGACACAAGTAGTCCCTGGATGTCTTGTACAGCCCTGCCCTAACCAGGGGGACTATTTTTTACAGCCCGAGCTCTAAACTAGTAGTCATTGGTTGTATAATTGTTTCACAGACGAGGATCCTGCCCCAAGCAGGAACTCCTTCAGACTAGCCAGGGGCTTTTTGTTACAGCGTCTACACTAACATCACTTCAGTAGGCCCATATCTACAGTTTAACCTTATCATTAAGACTGAACAGGGATAGGCATGTGGTTGCACACACACACACACACACACACACACACACACACACACACACACACACACACACACATGCAGGAATGAAAGTTAAGACAGGGATTTTATGTGATTGTTGAGATTCATATATAGCTAAATGCAACTCCAAACAGAGGGCTGAACAGAAGTACATTTGATTATAATTCCAATCTCTCAGGACAAATGGATTTCTTCCTTCAGTATATTAAGTAACTGTTGGACAAACAAACAATAACAACAAAAAAGCCATTCTTTTATTTCTTTTCGTAGGCCAGGCAAAGACAGAACCCTGTTCTGAATTTCAGGGATTTCCATTTTAAACCAAACATATACAACTCTAACTACAGATAAGAGAAAATATGGAGCTAAATGTCGTAAAATGTGCAGCTGAGTGATAAAGACGGATCTATTTGAAAAGTATTTCTATACTTACTATTACTTTATATATACTGTATACATGTGCACTCAAAGGTCACATTTCCGGGAGTGTTTGACTTGATTTTTTGGCACTTGTGATGCATGTGCTCTGATCAGACATCACTTTGCAGCCAGAGACCAGCTGGCATACCAACAGTCTAGCAGAGGGCTATGAAGGCTCATCAATGAAATCAACCCACCCACCCCAACCCCCAACCTCTCAACCAATACAAACATTTCATAAATGAATACCATAACGTGCTGTGGGATTTCATTGGAGGTGAAAGCACAGAAAAAGTGCTCAAAATGTAAAAAGCCTATCCTATGCCCATCGGCAGCCATCTGGTGGGAGGTGGGAGGCACCAACAGGCTCTGCAGGAAGGGAGGCTGCCCAAGCTGCCTTATGTAACCGGGCCTAGATGCTTAATCAGCGTGGGGCCGCTTCCAATGAACATGCACTTTTGGCAAATGTGTGTGTGTCCGTACAGTTGTCCACAGATGGTCAGAAATGAACTTGCACACACTTTTTTTTGGTTAAACCTTGGACCACAGAGGAATTACGTTTCTCCTGTCCCAAATTTCCCATCTGATGCAACTGGGAAGGATGTTAGTGTGTGTGTGTGTGTGTGTGCGCGCTTGTGTTTATTTTGGTTGTTTTGTGACAAAAAACTTGCTAAACTAGACAATTCCCTCTACGCCAATACATAACTGACATATTGCTAACTTAAATGTATATTGTATACGTTGGACGCATGACAGGCTCTGTGGTTGATTATTCCTGGCGGTCTCACTAAGCGGTATCGTCCTTTCAGGCAAGATAAAGTTTTATCTCTCTGTACGTGCTCTATCTAGTGACAGAATTGTTCCCTGGGGGCATTATGGGCTCTTTATGAGTAGCTTGATGAGGAAGGAGTGGTTAATAGCACATTATACACCACGCTGCACCCAACACCTCCCCTCCTTCTCATGGGCACAGTGGGTGAAGCGCTCCTTCTCCTCAACACGTGAGGAGATAGAAATGGAAACAAAAGTGGCGTCATTTTTATTTTCCCCAAACTCACAGGAGGCAGGAAAAAGTAAGTGATTTGTTATGTCTGCAAAGGTTGTGTGTGTGCACTGTTGGCTTAGCATGGCTATCAGCAGCAGGTCTCAGAAACATGTGAGCAGATCTCCTCTGAAATTTGTGAGCGCAAAAGCAGTGTGTTTGTTTAGTCCTGTAGTCCACTAGCAAGTTAGAGAACTGATCCATGTTGGTGAATGTTTTCTCTGTTCATGTTCTAATTTGCTCTTTTTCATTCAGGGATAAAAACAGAAAGGACTGCAAGGGAACACCACCATCTTCCTCCTTCACTGCTCCCTCCTCCCTTCCCTCCGCCACCCCCGCCGTTGGCCTTCTCCCGTTCTCATCATGCCGACTATCTTTGTACTCTGGCTGCACCACTGACCTCCACCTTGGACCACCACCATGGAGAGGAAACGCAGAAAGAAATCAATCTAGCTGCTCAGGCTGTTTGCACTATGGACTCATTTTCCGAGATCTGGACCTGAACTCCTCCGTGCCAACCCCTGACCCCTACCCGTACAGTTTTTAGCAGCTCTGTTTCCATTTGAAATGGTTCTGGTTTTGGAAATGCTGATTTGTGCCACCGCAGAACTCAGAATGCCTCTGCTTCCCATGTTGGTGTCCATGCTGCTTGCTGTCTTCCTGCCTGTGGTGGGGATGGAACCAGCGCTAGGTGCCAAACCAACCCCCGATCACCACCTGAACATAGAGCAGCCATCCCCGTCCCAACCCCCTGGCTCCAACTGCTCCCAGCTCACCCTCAAACTGGAGTTCTCCTCCAATGTGGTTGAACATGGTGAGAACTTCTCCCAAATTATTGAATTTCTAAACATTCGTTATCTTTGACCCTCTTTGTAGGATACTAATGGAATATGAATCTGTATGTACTTGTCGGGCCTCAACAGAGCTGCACTTGTGCTTTGTGTTGGAGCAACATATTCTCCACAATCCTCCACAAAAATTCACTATTTATGAATCATTGCTACTGTGGTTTTCTCACGGGTGCAGTTTTGTTGATTTGTATCTGCGCTATCGATACAAACACTAGTGAAATACATGAAAAAATGTTTGGTGCCCTTGGCTTAAGATGTCAGTAAAGTAGTAGAGATAGATACCAAAATGAAGAAAGTCAGCAATCAACAAAACACAGGTTTTTGCCCTTATTTTGTATTGCTGTTTATATATATATAGTTTTTTATAGTCTAACCACAGCATCACATGCTGCGGCATGAGAGTCAAATGCAGCACAATGGAAACACAACCTTTAACTCAGCCACACCCTGGTGTCAATATCATCAAATCATAATGGGAACATTGTAGTTATTGTGCTGGGCTTAGTCACTCCCGGCTAGTTCACATAACTTCAGACTCTGTGTTTGTCATCCTGACGGCCTCAAGTATTGATACAACTATATATTGACTTTGTTTTCCGAAGTTGAAAGCTCAAAGGCCCCCAGAGGTTGAAGATGGTCGTTGAAGTGGTTGAAGTTTCTTCAACCACCTGTACAGACTCTGCTGAGACTTTCATGGTCACTGTGGTGTGTTTTCCTCTCCTGTCTCCCCAGAGTACATCGTGGCATTTACAGGGTATTTCTCAGCAAAAGCCCGGAGTCTTTACATCAGCAGCGCCTTGAGGAACATGGGGCAGGGAGCCTTGGAGTGGCACATCGTTCCCAGGGAAAACCCGGCCGCAGACTTCCCCAGCGACTTTGAGCTGGTCCACATCCGCCGAGTGTCCCCGGTTAGCCTGCTGACCTTAGAGGATCACCCTTACATCAAGAGGGTGACACCGCAGCGCAAAGTGTTCCGTTCACTTAAATACTTCCCCTGTAAGTCTGCTGCTACAGCGCTGTTGTGTGGAAAAAGGATCACAGTATGTCTAATGCTGACATAGATTAAGCAAACCAACTGCTTAATACAGAAAACTGTTTGTCTGCTACAGGTCACAGAATCTTACTCTGTTTGTGGAGTTAGGGGATGCATCTCTCTCTTTTTCTCTCTGTCTGTCTGTCTCTCATTAATGGTAATCTGAGGTAAATCAAAGTTTAACAATCATCCATTTATTTAACATTTGAACGTTTAAAGTCTCAGAATTAAACAAATATCACTAGTGTCATTAACACTAGAAATATACAGGTGCTGGTCATATAATTAGAATATCATGAAAAAGTTGATTTATTTCAGTAATTCCATTCAAAAAGTGAAACTTGTATAATGTATACATTCCTTCCACAAAGACTGATATATTTCAAGTGTTTATTTCTTTTAATTTTGATGATTATAGCTGACAACTAATGAAAACCCAAATTCAGTATCTCAGAAAATTAGAATATAACTGAAGACCATTAGAAAAAAGGGATTTTTAGAAATGTTGGCCAACTGAAAAGTATGAACATGAAAAGTAAGAGCATGTATAGCACTCAATACTTAGTTGGGGCTCCTTTTGCCTGAATTACTGCAGCAATGCGGTGTGGCATGGAGTTGATCAGTCTGTGGCACTGCTCAGGTGTAATGAGAGCCCAGGTTGCTCTGATAGTGGCCTTCAGCTCTTCTGCATTGTTGGGTCTGGCGTATCGCATCTTCCTCTTCACAATACCCCATAGATTTTCTATGGGGTATTGTTCCAAAGGAAATGCAAAATTTACTCTCATCAGAGAACATAACCTTGGACCACTCCGCAGCAGTCCAGTCCTTTTTGTCTTTAGCCCAGGCGAGACGCTTCTGACGCCGTCTCTTGTTCAAGAGTGGCTTGACACAAGGAATACGACAGCTGAAACCCATGTCTTGCATACGTCTGTGCGTGGTGGTTCTTGAAGCACTGACTCCAGCTGCAGTCCACTCTTTGTGAATCTCCCCCACATTTTTGAATGGGTTTTGTTTCACAATCCTCTCCAGGGTGCGGTTATCCCTATTGCTTGTACACTTTTTCCTACCACATCTTTTCCTTCCCTTCGCCTCTCTATTAATGTGCTTGGACACAGAGCTCTGTGAACAGCCAGCCTCTTTAGCAATGACCTTTTGTGTCTTGCCCTCCTTGTGCAAGGTGTCAATGGTCGTCTTTTGGACAACTGTCAAGTCAGCAGTCTTCCCCATGCTTGTGTAGCCTACAGAACTAGACTGGGAGACCATTTAAAGGCTTTTGCAGGTGTTTTGAGTTAATTAGCTGACTAGAGTGTGGCACCAGGTGTCTTTAATATTGAGCCTTTTCACAATATTCTAATTTTCTGAGATACTGAATTTGGGTTTTCATTAGTTGTCAGTTATAAGCATCAAAATTAAAAGAAATAAACACTTGAAATATATCAGTCTTTGTGGAATGAATGTATACATTATACAAGTTTCACTTTTTGAATGGAATTACTGAAATAAATCAACTTTTTCATGATATTCTAATTATATGACCAGCACCTGTATAGTATACCAGAATCTGTGCGTGCGTGTGTGAGAGAGTGAGAGTCCTTCTGTGGGTGAAGGGATGAAGTGTTAAAAGCCTTTGTCTTGAAGCTCAGGTAGTTCTTCTACTCATATGTATGTTTTCTGGGCCTCCCATGTTGAAGAGCCATCAGTCATCTGTGGTTTGTGTATTAGGCTGAGACTGTTGGAGCCAGTATTCTGATTGTGAATGTAACCTTAACTTGACCATATAATTCTTATAGTATTTATAATAGATAGATGTATATTTTATATCTTACAGAGGTTTACGGAGGATCATTTATTTATATCGGTTGTAGGCCAACTTGGGGGTGTTGATGTTGGAAGGACTCTTAAGTTGTTGGGGGATGGGGGAAGCACAGAGATGGTCTGTGTGTGCTTACCCTGGGAGGGAGTACATGGGTCAGCATGGTGGGGCTTGCCTGGACGGGGGAGGGGGGGGCACACTCTTTTCCTGGCAGTGGCTGAAAGACTTCAGTTTGCCCCAAACCCACATACAAACAATGTGTGCGTATGAAGTAGCACACATAAGCTTTTATTACCTCGAGTTCTTGCAAGGGATCAGGAAAGGTTTCTTGGCCTCCAAACAATCGACATTGTACAGAAGTGTCAGAAAATAGGCAAATACACCTGTGAACATAAATTGTATTCCTGAGCCGTGAAGTCTAGGAACAAACTTGTCGGACATAACAATGGTAATGCGCTGACGAAGTGATTCTAACTTCAGTGAGTGCAGATCGGGTCAACAAAGTTGTTTTCTGTTTTTCATAGCGCCTGAACCTTCTGCACCCTGTAACGCCTCGCGCTGGAATCAAAAATCATGGCAATCTTCTCGCCCTTTCCGACGCTCCAGCCTGTCACTGGGCTCAGGTTTCTGGCACGCCACCGGGCGCCACTCCAGCCGGCGTCTACTCCGGGCCATCCCACGTCACGTCGCCTTGATCCTGCAGGCTGATGTACTCTGGCAGATGGGACACACTGGTAAGACCTTGACCGCTGGGCTTGGTTAAGGGCATTCAGACATCCACCTCCAAAATGTTATGTAATGACTAAGTGATTGCTTTGTGCTACAGAATGTCTTTGGAGTAAATGAATAATCCACCCATGTGTATTGTCACATATGGTATCTTCAACATGGGGTCATAGCTTTCCAAGAGTTGCTTTGTAATGAAAGGTTAAAATGTTCTTTTTCTATTCAAGCAGCTGATGTCATCCTCAAAGGGAGCTGGCTAGAATGACAGCCGGTGTGCGTTACTTGAGTTACTGAGTGCAATATTTTGTTAAAATAAAATGATCTAATTTTGTGTACGTGCAGGTTCTGGTGTGAAGGTAGCAGTGTTTGATACAGGTCTGAGTGAGAAGCACCCTCACTTTAAGAACGTGAAGGAAAGGACCAACTGGACCAATGAAAAGACACTGGATGATGGTGAGAGATGATGATGTTAATGATGGCTGATGTTGTAATAACGACATATCATTACGAGTTCTGTGCACAAGTGAGAGGTGTTAGTCAAGTAGCGTGTGTACGTGAGGTGCAAAAACAGAAAAGCCCCATGATGTCTTGTTGTTTCAGGTCTGGGTCATGGTACATTTGTCGCAGGAGTGATTGCTAGTATGAGGGAGTGCCAGGGCTTTGCTCCAGACTCTGAACTACACATCTTCAGAGTCTTCACCAATAACCAGGTACATACTAAACCCTGGCTATGTCTACATAAAACAGTGTTTGTGTACATCAAGTAATGGACCTTGATTATGCATTTTGTAAAGTTGTCAATCTATTCTATGTAAATGTATTAGAGCAGGGGTCTTCAACGTTTTTCAGGCCAAGGACCCCCAAACTGATGGAGAGATGGAGCGGGGACCCCCTACTATATATATTGTATAAAATTGTGTTTTATATCAAACTGGGCCTAGTGCCATGTATAAACATAGATTTCCTCATCAATGTCTGGTGACCTTAGAGGAATTTGAGACTAGTTTGGAAGTATTCAACAAGTTTGTCTTTTAAGTGGCCGTGGGTTGTCTCCAAGTGACGCTGCAGCTTTGATGGCTTCATAGATCAATCAAATGACACACATTGGTAATAGATTTTATTTAAAGCAGTGCTCTCCAACCTTTTTGCCTCAGAGCTACTTTGACAAAATAAAAGTGTCAGAGAGCTCCTCATGTTTAACGTTATTAATAACGTTTGTCCACATGGCTGATTCTCCACCCAAACTAGCTGAATAAGCCTCTTTGTGTGAACATTTACAAAATTTCAATATCCAACTCTCAATTCAAATCCAGTAACATGAGCTTCTTTTTTTCTGTATACATTCTCAGTGTGAAACTCACACTAATGAATTCACATCATATTAATCTCAAAAATAAACAAAACAATGTTATTGTTAGCGACTATTGGAGACCACTGATTTAAAGACATTTAAATTTGTGGAAAAATAAATTGGTTTGAAAAAAATATATAAAAAAATTGTCTACTCAACCACAAATTTTCAAATGACGGACCCCCTGATGAAGACCACTGTATTAGAGTGTGACATGTTTGTTTGGTCTTATCTCCCAGGTGTCATACACCTCTTGGTTTCTGGATGCTTTCAACTATGCCATTCTGAAGAAGATCGATGTTCTCAACCTCAGCATCGGGGGTCCTGACTTCATGGACCACCCATTTGTCGATAAGGTAAATACATACTTCCAGGTCATAAGTTGTTTTCAAACAATACTTCATTGACAGTCAAGGTTTTCTAAACTACTGTATATGTGAAAACTTTCACACTACCAGGTCAATTGCTCTGAGCAGAATATAATTTCACAATCATTTTCCACCATTACAAATGCTTGAGTATTGAAATGGTTATGATCATCATTTATCCAAATTGTTGTGTAGAGTTGTTATTGAATTGGCAAAATAATCAGTTGTGCCATCAAAATGAATTATATTGCCTCTCAGTTGAATAGGTTTACTCTAAAATACATAAAGGTATCCCTTCATTGTGTAAATTTGCTTATCAAAAGCTTTCTGGCATATATTTCATGAATTGTGTTGATGTGTTGTTGGGATGGCTGCTAAATTGACTAATTGCTTCTCTGGTGAATGTGAAATTTTACTTTCGAAGGAGTTTCAAACATCTCATATCAATTAATGACACTACAAGTGAAACTCATGAATATCTAGGATTAGCATATTTACTGTGGTCAGAAAGTTCACTTTCCAATTAGGGATGAGGAACACATTTCTAGCATATTTTTTTATGTTTTGGTTGAATTACAGACATTTCTTGCAATGTACTGTGCTGCTCTACTGAAATGCACTTTAACTTTTTAGTATTTCAAGAATGTTTCAGGAAATGTGCCAAAGCAATTTAGAAACTGTAATCAGAGTAATAAGAACTCGCTGTGCGGTATTTGGCCCCGGACAAAAGTATTTCATCCTCCTTGTGAGTTGCACCCATTTTGCAATGAGATAACAATCCAGAAAATATGTGTCAGAAGATGTTTTATGCAAATGGGTTGAACAAGGCATGATCTCACTACACTGCATATGTTCATGAAGATCAGCACAAATCTGGAACATCACGTCATCCTTTACTTTGAGCCCAAAATATATACGCATCGATTTTTTATATCACCAGGTAATTCCAGAGGCCTTTCTGCTGCAGCCCTCAGATCATGTTCTCTTTGTGACCTTGTGGAAAACACAAATAAAGTTATTCTGTCCTCCCACAGGATTATTTCTGAGAACATACTTAAAAGCATTACCTACAGTACCTACTGGGAACACTTTCATCTTTTCCACCCAACCAGCTGTGTTCATTTTGTTCTTATTTCTCTTATTGACAGGTGTGGGAGCTCACTGCTAACAGAGTGATCATGGTTTCTGCTATTGGCAATGATGGACCTCTGTATGGGTAAGATCCTAGCTCCACCCTCGAACTGATGACTTTACAGTTAATTCAAAAGGAATTATGGGGTGGACAGTTCATTCCTTTTCAGATGGAAAAGTAATCACAATATTCAAATAATCACAATCACATTTGTTGGTCAAATCAGGAGGTTATGCAACTATCAGCAATGTTTTCAATAACACAGGCAGGGTAGATATATATACATATGTTTCCTTTTCAGTTGAAGTGTTCCTCCTTTAAGTAAAGAAAACTAGCAGCTTAAATTAAAATTTCTATATCTCAGCACCCTGAACAACCCAGCAGACCAGATGGACGTTATCGGGGTTGGAGGGATCGACTTTGAGGACAATATTGCCCGATTTTCATCAAGAGGAATGACTACCTGGGTGTGTTACAGCCAGAATCTCTCCCTCACTCTCAAACGCACAAGACCACATGCACCACACATCATATCATTGATCGGTTTAAGACTGCCCACATCAACACTGGGTTGTGCATCCTAGCCACCAGTTACACACAGAGTCAACACTCCACTGTTTGATCACGCATAGACAAACGGAGACATCTAGCATTGGATCTGATGAAGACGTCTTTCTCCAATCCATTTTGTCTCTCTGCCCCCTCAACCAGCCAGCCAGCCAGCCAGCCAGCCAGCCAGCCAGCCAGCTAGCTAGCAAGCACTCACTCACTCACCCACACTCTGCTACCTGACTGCATTTGTGCATCAGAACCGCTCAGGAATGTGACATTTGAAAGGCCACGTCACAGTGCATTTGCATCTGTTTCTGGATATTGTGGTTCTGTGACACCATTCTGTCACTGTCACACATAGAGTTGACCCCTGATGTATTAGTCCATGCTGCTGGGCGCGTGCATGCACCTTTTTTTCAACAACATTAACATTTATGAGATGGCAGAGCATCCCGAATCTAAGCAATTACACGCACACAATATCACAAATCACAGGATTTAGGGCAGGTTTTTACCTTCTGTGCTGCTTTTTAAAGAGATTTTGAATTAACTTGAGAATATTGCTTGTTCCTGTGTGTTTTCCCATACGTATAAGCCTGGTGTACTTAACTTCATGAACTGCAGAGATCAATGTAATTTCAATGGGTGAACAATACTTTTCTAATTTTTTTCAACTGCTGTGTTAGTCACCCGTGCTCATCTACATTCTGTATCCTCTCCTTTCCCAGGAGCTGCCAGGGGGTTATGGCAGGGTGAAGCCCGACATTGTCACCTATGGTTCTGGTGTTAGGGGTTCAGGAATGAAGGAGGGGTGTCGCTCCCTGTCTGGCACCAGCGTTGCTTCTCCTGTGGTGGCTGGGGCCGTCACACTCCTGGCCAGGTCAGTATTTCATGTCTTGATCCAATTGCTTGCTACGAGGGTCAGAATCTTTTTGCATTTGATTTCCATTAATTTCTCTTTAATTTGCTCATTCCATGTCTTTTTTGGTTTATGTAAGGACATTTTATTTACACTTGCCCCCTCCCAAGCAATGCCAGGGGTCAGCATCACACACTTAAGAGCTCATGTAAAGAACCAAAAGGGTTGATATTTGAATACTGAATCATTTTTTGACCAGACAGCTTTAAAATGTTGAGATATTTGTAGTTACCCCAGGTAGTGAAAATATATCTTTTGCAGTGTGGAGAGACATTTGAGATGTAGTAGAAAGTAGTTTGTAATTATGCCAGTATGATTATCTCTGTGGCTGTCCTCTGCTGGCTAAAGCTATGACATTCCTCTAATTTAAGTTACAAATGAACTGTAGACAATTTAGGCATTAGAGGAGACAACGTTTTAAATAATGTGCAGTGTAGATGCAGTGCAGGCCATGTGGCCAAAACAGAGAATGGAAATTATGACTGTGTTTGCACTGAATCATTCTAAGTATGACAGAACAAAGCTGTAATTGATCAGTGTGAGTCAACACATAGCTCATATTGCTTGATTAAACTTCAAAACACCCCGGTCCCCCCATCACACACAGAAACATGTGAAGGCAGATATCCACTCATGGCTCCTCTCTCCTCCAGCACTGTTCTGAACCGGGAGTTGGTGAACCCAGCCTCGATGAAGCAGGCTCTGATTGCCTCAGCTCGCAGGCTGCCTGGGGTCAACATGTTTGAACAGGGCCATGGTAAACTAGACCTGATCCGGGCCTATCAGATTCTCAACAGCTACAGACCTCAGGCCAGGTAAGGTCTCACATATCTCAGGACACACAAGTTAACATTCTCTTCCATATTTACAAACGTATGCAAGAGAACCTGCATATGCATAAACAGGCAATTCAGCTATTTTGTTGATCATTATTTTCTGCAGTTGGCTGCTCTCTTTGGTTGAACCTTATTTCCCATCTTATCCAGTTTGCCATGATTGGGCAGCATGCAAAAGCAGTCATGAAATTCAACCATTACATTTGCAGATACATACAAAGTTGTACACACACACACACACACACACACACACACACACACACACACACACACACACACACACACACACACACACACACACACACACACACACACACACACACCCACACACCAACCATCCATCATCATCAACTGTCATTGTCTCCTCCCAGTCTTTCTCCCAGCTACATTGACCTGACAGAGTGTCCGTACATGTGGCCATACTGCTCCCAGCCCATCTACTATGGAGGAATGCCCACCATTGTCAATGTGACCATTCTCAATGGCATGGGTGTCACTGGCAAGATTGTTGACAAGGTACACAAATTAGTTTCACTTTTCTCATATGTTACACAATAAAAAAGACATATTTGCATTGAATATTTGCAAAAAGTTATGATCTTTAGTGTCGTATAAGGAGAACTCCTCTTTAGGTGACTGGCCTAGATTTGAGTCAGGATGCACCCCACAACTCACAAAGCTTGCTTTCTGCTGTCCAGCCCATTTGGCAGCCTTACCTGCCCCAGAACGGTGACCACATCGACGTGGCCTTTTCCTTCTCACCAGTGCTGTGGCCGTGGGCCGGCTACCTTGCAGTCTCCATTTCTGTAGCTAAGAAAGCGGCATCGTGGGAAGGCATCGCTCAGGGTCATGTGATGGTCACCGTTTCGTCGCCTGCAGAGAATGATGTGAGTTAGTGTAATTGCTGTGTGTCTGATGTACTTTATGTTTTTGTCATTTCTAGCAGCTTTGTCTTTGTATCACGTATAATTTATCACTCCTCCTCTGTCACTACTCATCCATCTACTATCATTTATGACCTAATTAAGTCTGAGGTGGGAGGCGAGCTGACCTCTACGGTCAAACTGCCCATCAAGGTGAAGATCGTGCCAACCCCTCCACGCAGTAAGAGGGTACTGTGGGATCAGTACCACAACCTGCGCTACCCACCTGGCTACTTTCCCAGAGACAACCTGCGCATGAAGAACGACCCACTTGACTGGTCTGTGCCTGTTTTTAAAAATAGTTTCTAACACACAAGAGACCAGAACAACAGACCCCTCATCTATGATTTTTAAATTCTCTGGACACATGACAACACATCAAAGTATGTTGCGCTTATACATCTTTAACATCTGTTTCCAGGAATGGAGATCATATCCACACTAACTTCAGGGACATGTACCAGCACCTGAGGAGCATGGGCTACTTTGTTGAGGTGCTAGGAGCGCCCATGACCTGCTTTGATGCCAGCCAGTATGGTAAGAGCATAGACATACGTTTACATTGTTAGTGTGTGAAGTAACATTTGGATCTGTAAATAAAACACAAAAGCATAACACTGACTGTACTTCCATATTGCGTACAAACCATTGTGTACAGCAATGACAGCAATATGGAGATCATTCAACTGCACACACCCAGATTCAACCATAATGTCACATGTGTTTGTTTATTGGAGATTATAAGAGCAGGTATGAATTCCCTTTGCTTTTCTTACCACATTTACAACTCTTAATGACAGACCCTGTTGTTTTTCACCTGCAGACATATAAACTGACCATTCCATTGGTGTTTATTATTCTGGAAGCTCTTTCCAGGGAGAAATCTGGAATAAACAGAAGAACTCTACATTTAGTCTGAGCAGTGACAATCATGATGCAACAGGGGACACAACATATCAAACCTCATAAACACAAAATCTGGATTCATATTCAAATGTAGTGCAGAAGCGACATAATGAGCTCCTAGTAAAGCAAAGATTACCACTTCTACACTTCTTTTTCAAGGCCATGTATGACGCTTTTAAAATGCCTGGTTCTGACTCCATAACAAAATATTGGGGTTAATTGTATTTGTGTTCCCGCAGGTACGTTGTTAATGGTAGACAGCGAGGAGGAATATTTCCCTGAGGAAATAACCAAGCTAAGGAGAGACATAGACAACGGACTGTCACTCATCATCTTCAGTGATTGGTACAACACGTCGGTCATGAGGAAGGTCAAGTTCTACGATGAAAACACCAGGTACGTCGACTTGTTTTGAAATTTTAATGTCAACCTTTATGTCAACAGTGCTGCAATGCTTAAAACTCACCGAGCGTAAGAGCCGCAAGAGCGCAAGACACCCAATAGGAAATTATTTGAACTATTTACATTAAGAAACATGACTGGCTTTTCATAGCATCTTACATGATGTCACAGCTCTTCTTTTTCATAAGATCAGAGGTCTGGAACAAAAAATATGTGGCCAGAAATAACAGTCTTATTGTCTTAGTAGGCTGTAATTTCCAAGTTGTTAACAGTGCTCTGGAACACAGCATTCACCTCTCGTAATTGGACCCACAGTAACTAAACCTCACGATAGGCATACATACTGTAATGTAACGTTAGTCTCTGTATTGTGTAATCAGTATCTGTGTACACCTTTTTTCATCAGTAATACACAGAATACATACATACAAGAGAATATATCCCAAACGAGCTTGCGTTAGGCACGTCAGGCTTTGAGGGCCAGTCCGGATTGAGACTGGTCTAAACTTGGCATAGGTTAATTTACTGCTGATAAGCCCGTTTCTATCCCTAGATGACCGCTCAACCAAACCAAGCCATGTCACCTTTACTTACTCGACTTAGACTTCAGATGTCCTGGAAAGTAGAACTTTATAAAGATATTCTGCATAGCCCTCTGTCATTTCAGTTAATAATGCTGATTAGTTTTTGGTTCAGTCTGCTTTAATGTCTTACTGTTAAACCCTGTTCTGCATATATGCCCTATGCTGCAGATACAGCTCACTGATTAAACAGCGATTAGCTTCACAGTGGCTTCACTCAGAGGTTCATTGTGCAGTAATATCGGAAAGATGAACTGCATTGTGTAGTTAACTGCACAGTCCTACTCCAGGTCCCTCTCTACAGTGTTACCCTCTGTCTCTGTCTCCTCTCTCTGCATTAGGGGTAATACATCACAACCTTTCACATTCAGAGCTCCTCATGTAGTACTAACCATTACTCACAATTTCTTAATGTTCCATTCACAGGATATCCAGAGGATTAAAAGTCAATAGCCTTTATGTCTTCATAACATTATACTGAGGGATTGAATAGTAATGTTTATAGATTGGTCCATAATCATTGTTCGTTTTCGTATTTCACATGTTGTTTCTTTCTCTAAGCTGGTGTGTAGATGTTAGATTGACAGTAACATTGTTACATTGTTCATGTGCAATCATGGGTGATTTCTCAGTTTTTCTCTGTTCTATGTTTATTTTTTTTATCATTTACTATTTTAATTCATTATTGGCTGATGGTCGTGCAAATGATTTGTGTGGCTGTTCCCTGCAGGCAGTGGTGGATGCCGGACACAGGGGGTGCTAACGTACCGGCTCTGAACGACCTGATTTCAGTGTGGGGAATGGCTTTCAGTGATGGGCTATATGAGGGGGACTTCACCCTGGCTGATCACGACAGTATGACACACACACACACACACACACACACACACACACACACACACACACACACAGACATAAACATACACACACACACACTGTTGTGTTGTCCGCACACTATAAACACTAGGTTACCACCTCACTGCAGCATTGTCACAAATACAGAGAACATACAATACAATACATATTCACAAACACAACTTCAAAGCTTTCTTTGTCTCTCTGTCTCTGTTTCTCTCTTCCCATCCCCAACCACTTCTCAGTGTACTATGCCTCAGGCTGCAGCATTGCACGGTTTCCAGAAGATGGAATAGTGATTGCCAAGAACCTAAAGGACCAAGGTACCCATACAAGTATTCCACCTCAGTCCTGGCTGATAGCCCTGCAGGCACACAGACAACAAAACAGTAAGATCTTAATCAATGTGTCCTATGGTGTGTGTGTGTGTGTGTGTGTGTGTGTGTGTGTGTGTGTGTGTGTGTGTGTGTGTGTGTGTGTGTGTGTGTGTGTGTGTGTGTGTGTGTGTGTGTGTGTGTGTGTGTGTGTGTGTGTGTGTGTGTTCGTGTGCACTTAACACAGGGCTGGAGGTTTTAAAGCAAGAAACTGCAGTGGTGGAAGGCGTTCCCATCCTTGGACTGTATCAAACGCCATCTGATGGGGGAGGGCGCATCGCTTTGTATGGCGATTCTAACTGTATAGACGACAGCCACAGACAGAAAGGTAGCCTCTCATGTCACCTGTCCTGTGTGTATTTATACCAAGCTGACCAAATGATTTCAGTAGAACCAATTTCTTATTTTTTTGTATTTTGGATTGTTTTTTTCCCCCTCAGACTGTTTCTGGCTGCTAGACGCTCTCCTACAGTATACATCCTATAGTATGACCCCTCCCAGCCTCAGCCACTCTCATAGCAGGGTCACCCCACCTGCAGGCATCGAGCATCCACTGCCACAAAGACTGGAAGGTGAGTGAGAGGCAGAAACTTTTCTTCCCTGCATTTTAACTCTCTTTGTTTTCCTTCAGATATGAGTCATTGATTGATTTCACACATTAGATTGGATCTGGCAGTGCCCAATGATACTTAAATACAAATAGTTGAAATTACAATATTGCTAAAAGGAAAAAAAGGAAATAAACTTGAAAATTGCAATTCCCATTGTATCAACAATTAATTGTTGTTTTAATAATGTGAAACCTCACTAAAGCTATGATAACAATTCATAGTAAGTAATGTAATATCAATTTATAATAATGAAAGACCCAATTTTGAGACTTAATGAACAGCTTCGCCCTTGACAAGATGAGACAGAATTATCTCTGTGGTAATAATGTGAGTTTCACAGTCTTCTGCTGAGTTCTTCAACCACAGACTTGTAGTCGAGTGGAACTTTAGAGCTGCATTTAAGTCCAACTGTGTGCTATATTAACAGCCATATGAAGCTGTGCTGTGCTGTTGCTTAGAGACGACTTTCTTTCTTTCCCGAACACGTCACAGGCAAGTCGTTTTAAGCAGTGTGATCTGCTCACATGGGAGAAGCATGCAGAGAAATTTCATCAGGTTCTGAAATCATAACCTGTAATAGCCTTTAACCCATCACTAGGGAACATGCCTGTGTTCTTCAGAAAGAAAATCTAAATCTGTGCTGCGGCTGTGCCAAATACATGGCTAATTCCTGTCTCTAGTGAGTGAAATACGTGCTCTCTCTGTCTTTACTTAGCTCTGTATTGGTGTGAATTGGTATTTTTTCAATAGGTTGAGGGGTTCACTTGTTTTGGATTGTTATGTCTGTGTACAACTAACATTTCAGGTCATTATTTGATGAAATGGTTCTTCTTTTTTTTTTGTACTTATAGGTTGAGTTGATTCTAGATATTGATAGTGCCTTTTACTCTATTATTGCAGATATCTTAAATACCTTAAAATAGTGTTACTATTAGTATTATTTATAAGCATATACTATCCATTTGTAACTCAGATTATGCATTTCTGTGGAAACATGATCTTTTATGTTGATGACCCCTTGACCCAGGATCCTTACATCTCTACTGATTTTCCTCCAGGCAACCATCTTTACCGGTACTCTAAGGTTCTAGAGGCTCACCTGGGAGACCCTAAGCCCCGCCCCCTCCCATCATGCCCTCACCTGTCTTGGGCAAAGCCTCAGCCTTTAAACGAGACAGCACCCAGGTACATCCAATGACACAGCAGTGTTGTCAGTCTGAGCGTCTTAAGTCTGAATCCTTTTTTCAGACAAAGTGCTTTATAACCGTTGTCCATTGTAGCAAAGTGATATATTTCAGCGACGTAGCTTGTAGAAGTGTGCAATATGGAACAGTGAATTTGCGCATAGCCTTTGGGCTCTAACATTGAACAAGTCTTGTGTGACAGCAGAAACTTTCTGTATTCCATCAACAAAAGAAATCAACACAAAAGGGGATGTAGCTGTGCCCATCCAACTATTATGTATAATTTGACATTTTTATGCAGAAAATGTCAAATCCTTTTTTCTAAAACAGTTTGGACGCTCACTTGAGGTGAATATATATTTTTTGTTTGATAAATTGAAATGATGGAATCGCATTTGCTAAATAAAGAAGGTCAAGTGAATGATATCAGTCGATTGCATGCATTTACCGAGAACTAAGAGCTGCTAAATTGAGAAAAGAGTATGACAAACCGTGGACTATTTTAAGGAATAATGGCAGTGTAAGTGTCTGCAGCAGTGTTACATGGCAAAAAAATCAACTCTGTGCTTGTAATGGAATAGCGGTGGATCCTTAGTTACTGCTGCATTTTCAACTTCATCATGTGCTCTTACAACGAGATGGACCAGAAGAACTAAAGAGCAAGATGCGCTCGCCAGTGTTTTGTTTGCTTCTACACAGCTAATGGTCACAGTAACAGTCTTTCTTTTGCAGGAGTTAAACTTTTTCACTGAACCATTCAATTTATTCAAAACCTAAATGGAAATGTAGCTAGTGAATGGTTGCGTTTTAACTCTACACATAAATGCATATACAATATTTGTAGACAGAAGAATTCAGATTTTCAGATTTTCAGTTTCAGATTCGGTCTCTCTCTCTTATTCTCTTAGTAACCTGTGGAAGCACCAGAAGCTTCTCTCAGTGGATCTGGACAAAGTGGCTCTGCCCAACGTGAGGCCGTACCGCCCCCAGGTCAGACCTCTTTCTCCTGGGGAGAGCGGCGCCTGGGACATCCCTGGAGGTACGACATCCAGGAGTGCCACAAATTACTTTTCCATATTCTTAAAGTTAACCTGTATGAAGAGTGAATCATGTTCCTGGCATACAACATTGTTTTGAAAGCCCTAATTTAATAAAGAATTACAGGTTCATAGTGGCTAGTTGCAGTCCTCCTCACCAGGCCCTTCTTTAATATCTCCTCACATTATCTAAACAGCCAGGGACAAAAAGGATGCATAAGAGCATTTAGAGCTCTCCCTTCTGCTCTCTCCCCTCAGGGATCATGCCTGGCCGCTACAACCAGGAAGTGGGCCAGACCATCCCTGTGTTCGCCTTCCTGGGAGCGATGGTCGTCTTGTCCTTTTTTGTGGTTCAGCTCACCAAGGCCAAAAGCAAACCCAAGCGCAGGAAACCCCGTGTCAAACGGCCCACCTACCTTCAACAGCAACAGCAGCAGCAGCAGCAGCAGCAGATAACAGGGAGAAACCCCACCGTTTGACTGGGACTGGAATTTGCTTGGATTGGCTGCCGGTGCCATTGGGGAGACGGTTTCGGTTTACCTCCAATACCAAGAAAACTGATAAAGCAGCATATAAGGTGCTGCGTGAATTGGAGCCTGAACATTTTAAGTAAACCTGAGGAAAAATGAACACTTTTAAAACTCAACCCTGCCGAACATGAACGGAGAGCAGCCTTCAGATGTCTGTTGGGTGCTACAATGGTTTTTGTGCCTCTGGTCTGTCTCAGGCTGTCAGTGGGTGTATGTGTGTGTGTTTGTGGACTAATGAACAGTATTAGACGGCGTTACACACATGGCCCCAAATGCCTGTACTAGACAGCCATGATCTCAATGTTTTCCTTCTCCTCCCCTTACAAACTTCTTTCATTCCTCTGACCAAATGGTTGATTGATTCATTGAATATGTTTGACTTTTGTATTTATTTAATTTGTGCACACCCTAACACAGAAATACACCACAAACTGTCACACAGAAAAAAATGCATCTACACATAGGTTGTATTACTTACATACTGTTAATGCTGACAGAAAAACACATGCAGATATCTTTTACCAAGAGGTCCACTGATTGTTCAAGTAGTACAATCTTGACTGTCTAATCTCATCTTCCTCTCTTTCATAATTCCTGCCCATATTTAAATGTCCTGTTTTTTTTATTGTTTTTATATTTGATGTCATGATTGACCTCCAGGCATTCTGTTGGATTCTCCATCATGATCTCATGGTCAACAAAGTAGCATTGAGAGACTTGTTCAAATATATTTCATCCATTAAAAAGCATCAAAGTAACCTGCTTGCTAATTTCTTCTTGATGGCTTGAAATTGAAAGTTGTTTTGTTTTCCCTCTTTAACACAATTTTATTAACAATTTCAGAAAGTGCGATCCAAGCAGACAGATACTGTAGATAGATAGATAGATAGATACTGTAGATGGATGGGAGGAAGTAAGATACAGTAAACAAACCTCACACAACAGGAGAGCCTGGACTCGCAGCTTGTTGGAAAAAGCAACTGGGGCCCAAAATCTGCTTCATCATCTTGTAGTGTGTACCAGCCTAACACAGGTGCAGTAAGTTCTGCAGTGTCACTGGACCTGTATAGGCTGTGTAAAATCATGTGACCTGTTGGTGGCAGTGTTGAGGTGTAATCTAATACTGATGTGGGCTGTGAGCCCATTTATTGACATGTTTATTTGAAGTGAAAGCTTTGATGTAGGAGTGAGATCAGGCTACAATGTCTCTAAACTCATGGAAGTCCTGGAAAAGTTTGAAAAAGTTGTTTTCTGGGCCTGGGAATGCACACGCGTGAAGGCAATGTGAAGGCATTACTTGAACAGCCACTGATCTGACATACACATTACTCATGTTATATAAAGGTAATATTTCAGGTTAGAAAGTTGCACAGTGGTGTTTCAATAATCAAACAAGGATGGTGCTATGGACAAACCTCTTAACCTAATATTTCATAGTACACCCTTTGGTGATGACTACAACCAAACACCTGCATTACTCGCTCATCTTGAGCAAACTGCTCCAGTTCTCTTAGGTTTGACTTTCTGCTACATCCGAGGGGATCAGATCACGACACACAGAAACACTTGTTCTATTTTCCTCTATTATTTTTGTGCTTCTTATAGTTTGGTTTGTTTCATTGTCCTGCTGGAGGACCCATCACCTGTGACTGAAACACAGCTTCCCCACACTGTGTGTTTAGCCTTGATACTCCTGATTCCACCATGCTCTGCTCAGATTGAAGGCATCCAGTGCCAGAGGCTGCACAGCAATCCAAAAATATCACTGAGCCTCCTCTACGTTTCTAAGTCCTCTAGGTTTCCATTTGTCTGCCAGACATGGATGGATGGTGCACCATGACTCATGGACCTAGACTTGGGTTTTTTTGCTTTTTGTTTTATTGAAGCAAACATTTTACATGACATTGAGCATACAATTGTAGGATATTTTGGAGACATCTCTGGCAGCCGTCTCTTCATCCAACTTATCAGTGTGGCCCCTCATAGTGTACTTGATTTTCTCGAGTTTAAGAAAATACATTGTATCCTACAGCCATTGCGAAATAGAGGGAGGGGGAGGGGATTTCCAATGCAGGAGCAGGCGGCGTCTAGCAAGCAAAGAGGTGAACATGACCATTTCCTTTTGTGAGGTGTTAAATTGGCGTGAGTCAGATGGGGTGCTGAAGATGGCAATATGAGGGGAGGGATGAACTTGCATTCCCAATATGGTGGACAATGTGTTGAAGTAACCGGACCAGTAGTTGTGGAGCCTGGGGCAGAGAAAAAACATGTAACTTAGGTTGCAGTGAGGCTTCGAACATCTATTACATTTGTCCTCTACGTCTGTGAACATTTCGGCCAATCTGGATTTAGAAAAATGGACCCTGTGTACAACCTTGAACAAGGGGACCTAGACTTTGTGAACTATTATATGACAATATCACAGAATACCCAGAGCTCTTTCATTATATCTATAAATTATACCAGGATTTGGCTTTTCACACATTATCAGTAGTGCAGCATATTGTGAGTTTGTGAGAAGAGCTCACATTATAACATTTACATCGAACTACTGAATTGGAATTTAGAGGTTGATTTTCTGGCATCTTATTTGTTGTATTTATTTATTGTTCATGATTTTATTTCTGCATTAGTTACCATCATAACTATCTGAACTATTATTCTGAATCTTGAAAAGCTGAATAGAAAAGTAGATAAATCCCTTGTCATTCAGTTTACCTATGCATTGAGTCTAATTCCTTGGCAGCATATTGATAAGGAGTAATTGCATTCCTGTTTATGAGATGATTGGAGAGCAGATGGACTTATTCCATTCCACTTGGTTTAGTATTGGATATGAACTGAATTCAGTGATGCAGGCTGATTGCATCAGATGTGATGTGTGTCGATGTGCTGGGGTCTGAGCTTTGGCTCTTATCCAAGCCTAATAGGCCAGATCAGCCTGTGAATCTGTCACCCGTGCCCCCAGTAGAGGACTAATCTCCCGCTGAACCTTGGGAACCTGCGAAATGACCCTGGAGCCAGCTAGCTGCGCTAACAAGATTTGGGAAAGCCGGTTGTGAGCTGGGGTCACATGCCCTCTTTCCCTCCACAGTTCCCAGATGCCTGGACTTCCTGCCTGCCTGCTCCCATCCTGGATAGGCAGCTGAAAGAGACACTGTGGCGGCTCTGTAGTCCACCTCACCCCTCCCTTCAGCTTCACCACTCCTCCCCTCTTTGTGTGTCCTACCAGCCTGTACCTCTACATGTCCCCCTCCACTTTATCCACTGAAGTCTATGTCAGCCTGACACAGCCCCTCTATCTCTCCTCCTGTCTCACCTAATCAGACTGACAACACCTGTTCACATATCCTATCCACTCCTTTCTCTCCTCTCTTATTCATATTTTGTATATACATATCAAGACGCAATAGGGCCTGAGCAGTGACTATCACCCACCCAACATTTACTGTGCCTCGTATCCATTAACCCCATGCTGCCTTCTAGTGAGCAGCTTGCTTCAATTCATGTACTTAATACTTGGCTTTTAGTAGACGGGTTGTATCAAGTAATTTATGACAAAAGCAAATGACTCACTGCCTCTGTCCTGAGAACTCAACAATCAATTTCTCGATCAAATAATCTGACAAGATGTATTTTTGGACAAGAACATCAAGGCATTGTTTTCAGCTGGACCATTTTGGACCACCAACTCTGTAATCATTCTCTACATCTGCCTATCCTAAGCAGGAGTGTAGCCCAGCTGTTTTGCAATAGTAGAGCCTGCGCAGGCTGGCAGTCTGCCACAGGGTTAACACACAGAGGCAAACTCATTCACACCAACAGACAATTGTAAGTTCCTACTTATATCTTTGCCCTAAGCAGAGTACCCAGAGAAAAGCCACACAGATTTGAGGACTTGGGGGAAATTTGGGGAGGACCAGCACTGTACTTGGACCCAGGACCCTCTTGCTGTGAGTACATGATATTTACAGTATTGCCCAACAGGTGATATCTGAAATATTCAGGTCAAGAACAGCTTTATCAAGTCACATACTTGAGGGAAAACTGCTGCTCTCATCACCATGTTTTCACTGACACAGAGCTTAGCCTCAGTGCTGCTAATCACATTGTGATGAAATGGACTGTACTTCTCTCGCGCTTCACAGTGACCTCTCATGCACCTATCCTGACTGATGGCAGGGACAGACCAGCTCAACAACAACACTTCAAAACTTTGACAGGCAGTGATAGGAATATAAATCATACTTCAGATTAGAAATTGAATCACAATAAATGCTAATTTTTAACATTTAATGTAAAAAATAAAGCAACACTAAAGATAATTTAGTTACTGTCCAAGGTACTTAAACAAATACTGAAAAATGTACCTTGAGTCTATTAGGTAGTGTTTGTATAAGAACTAGTGCCATAGTGGTGTTTTGTTACCCAAACCCAGTTATTTAAATCTGGCTACTTTATGATCCTTTAAGGCCAAGCAGCAGAACAATGAGTCCCAGAAAAAACAATCACCTCTGGTGTCAAACTATCAAAGACAAATAAGGTGGAAATCTATAACTTTATAACAGAACTTTGTGCAAAGAAGACTTAAAAAATCTTCCCATTTCTCTCTGTTTCCTCTCCCTCTTTGTTTCAGCCAATGTTTATTCAAAATAACAGTATGTGTTTTATTTTTATTTTTTTTGTTTTTAATGTTCCTTTCATTACTTCCTGACATTCAAACAAATAGTTAAATTTCTAACCCTTTGTGGATTTTCATCACAACTTAAAACATAATCAGATTGGTTTCACTCATCCAGAAAGGCACCAAAAGGTCACACTGGTCCCTCGCTGGATTCAAAACCTGATCTCTTGTTCTTGTGCTCAACCAACCTGTTCAAGTCCACGTGTGAGACACACACATACCCACACACTCTCACACACACCCATTCCCTCCCAAATGACTTTCCCTGTTACAGCATGGAGCCTGGACATAAGGTAGTCAGGACATAACAACATAACACATTCTGGCCCCATACATACTTCATACTTCCTGTGCCCCCCTCCTGTCCACCTCTCTTCACCCTCACCCTCCAGTCCTACCATTTGCTCTTGTGCTCCTCCAGCCTTCGGCTCCTACATCATGTCACACTCTAAGAAGATGTCTGAATCCAAGTGTGTTCATCTCACACCTTCTGTTACTCTGCATTGCATTAACACCTCCTTAAACAAACTATTCCATTACTTTGTTTATCTGTATTCAAAATGGGATTACCAAGTGGGCACCTAACAGACTCAGGAATGTACTTAACTGCTAATTTGCTTAGAATAATGACAATTGGAGTTCAGTGTCACCTGAAATTAACTCTTTCATTATTATCAAGTCTGCGGGGGAAATCGGCCTCATCAACATAGGTCATAAAATAACCTCTTGTCCTTCACTGACACAGACAGACAGGTAGATAGTTAGAGAGAGAGAGAGAGAGAGAGAGAGAGAGAGAGAGAGAGAGAGAGAGAGAGAGAGAGAGAGTTTTCATCTTCATTGGTTTGGAAACCTACAGCAATGCTGCCTTCGGGGCCTGTGGGAAATATCATATTGTGCTTACACACTCCTACAATCACTGTTTCTTCTGGCTGCGCGTGCCAGACATTTGTCATTCCTGTGGGGAAATTCAATCAACTTAGTAGGAAGTTGATTTCGGAGTGGGTTTCCCAATAGCATCCTTAAACAAATCTCAGATCTGAAATAATATGTAAAGAACTGTATATATATATATAAAATACAAAACTCTCACTTCACATTAACTTCATGCCAGCTATACAGCTAGCTTGCTATCAAATAAGGTTCTGGTATTTCGGGTGAGGTATTTCAGATGATTAAATCAATTTAAGTTAACTACAGCGGTGATGTAGGGTTGTTCACTTTGGTGGATATAACGTTTACTATTAAGTTCAAACATTATGAATAGAGGGTTTCCACCGCCTCCATCAGCCCCTGATTGCGGCCCCGCCCTCCGCCTCGGCTCACCTTTCTCCCTCTGGCCCCAAACCCCACACGAGTGTGGAACTTGCTGCCGGCCGCGTGTGTGGGTGTATGCATGTGTCCGTGTACCGCCGTCACTTTCCCCGGTTGAAGCATGGAGGAGTTGGCCAGAGAGAGCATCAGCCTGCTGGCGTCAGCCTCAGCCAAGCCCGCGTTGGACGCCGACGGGCCGCGTCTCGGTTCCATGGGGGCAATTTTCATCATGTTGAAGTCTGCACTGGGCGCTGGACTCCTCAACTTCCCCTGGGCCTTCGAGAGAGCCGGGGGCATCCGCAGCGCTGTGACCGTGGAGCTGGTAGGGATTCTTTCATTTTTTTATAGAGATAAGAATTATGTGCTTTTATTTATTTTTTTGGCGTTTTTAGATCCGATCTGAATTTCTTTCTGGTTTTTAAATGAGACTCTTCACACCTTGAATTAAGTGATTTTAAAGCGGCTGCAGCCTCCCCAAATTTAAACTTTTGGTTAATGGAAAACGCTCATTAATTGTTTCCAGGGTGGTGTTTTTGTTGAATAATTGCGTTCAAATGTTTGAATTTAATGATTTATGAAAATGAAGTGAATGAAATGGCAAATGATTGGAGTTTTTATTGATGGTTGCCTGATTATTTGGTTGTTGGCCTGGTAATTTTCAAATTTAAAACCCATTTTCTCCATGCTCTAAATTGATTTTCACCAAAGCAAAACTGGAAGAATCTCATTGTTTGTCTCTGCTGATATTTTCTTGTTTAACTTTGTTCAGTGTAAGCCAAAAGATCAATTCAGGTGAAGTTTCAAAGTTGGTTATTAAGCAACACATGATTAAATTATCTGAGTGATTTAACTGATTAGCTGATTGCTGTAAGTCTTTTGTCCATTGAACTGTGCTTGTTTCCACATTCATTCATCACATGTATGCAGCTTTTCTGTATCTTTGGGTTTGTGGACTGTTGACCGGACAAAATAAATGATATAAAGAATTTAGGGATTTGGTAAATCTCAATCTTGATGGCTTAAATGAAGAAAAACCATACACAAATTGAATCAGTCAGCATGGAAAATATTTATTTCACATGCACTCTTTCCCTCTCTCCCTCCAAAAATATCATGCTCTTTTTACTTGGTTATTAATACCTAAGATTACATGATACAAATTGCAGTCACACAATTGATTGGTACTAATGAACTTATCTGTGTCCCCAATCACATGAAATCAATAGATAAGCGCTTAATGTTATTTCAGTTGATTCATTAACATTTACCTTTGAGTGTTGCGTGTATATTTTCCTTAGGTATAATTGATAAATGGTAGGCCGGTTAGTTTGGATTATGGGAATTGTTTGTAAGGATCTAGTGGGAGCGTTGTGAAGCCGGGAGAGTGTAGAATGGATTTCCAGTTTGGCAAACAGAATTTTGGACGGTTCTTAAGCTTTATCCAAGCAGAATGTGAAAAATAACAATACAGTGAAAGAGTTTCTGCTGCCTTAACTGTTGTATTAAAGTCAACTAAACAAGAGACGCCACATATCATCGTGTTCTACATGATATATGTGTTTAGATGTTGAGGGCATTGCAGTTCAAACTGGAAATTGAAATAAAAATGGTCCTTTTCAATCAGTGGGTCGCGTGACAAAAATTGGATATCAGGTATTTTAGGGAAGGAAGAGTTTTAAGACTGCACACAATTTGGATAACCTGGAAAAACAAGCCAAGCAGTCCAGATAACTAATGAAAAACCAACACAATTTACCCGATTTTCTTCATCGTCTGGATAATGAGACATAGGAGTAACACACAGCGATAAATTATACTTGTCTGCATAATGTGAGATCCTGTTCATCAACACCTGTATCACATATTTCCTTTTGTCGCTCCATGCATACAGGTCTCCCTGGTTTTCCTGATCAGTGGTCTGATCATCCTGGGCTACTCCTCGTCTATCAGTGGCCAATGTACCTACCAGGCGGTGGTGAAGCAGTTGTGCGGCACAGCCATCGGTCAGCTGTGTGAGGTCGTCTTCGTCTTCAACCTCTTCATGATCTCTGTGGCGTTTCTGGTCATTGTGGACGACCAGCTGGAGAAGTGTGAGTTGGACTGTCAGTTGAGTGTTCTTATTGATTGTTTGAGGTTTGATGTGTTTTTCATCCATAAATAATAATAATAACAGTTTTAACTGTTTTGCCAAAAAGAGGAAATAAAAGTAAAGAAATATTCAAACATGATGCTAGTTATAATTTCTATAATGTCTTGCCTGTATATGTATTGTTGTTTGTCTCATCTGGTTCTGTCAGTGTGCGGGTCCCTTTATGAATTGGTTTCTGGCTTGCCGGATTCGGAGATGCCATATCACTGGTACACAGACCAGCGCTTCGTCCTTTGTCTGCTGTGCATCTTCCTCATCCTGCCTCTGTCCATCCCCAAAGAGATCAGCATTCAGAAATATATCAGGTCAGCAGTCTCACTTGCACAGTTCAGCACCAGCAGGTCCAAAATACACATGTACTGTACAAAAGAAATATAAATATCTAAAGGGCAGGCTGTCATGGATTTTCTTGTTCCAGAGTCTTCCTCTCAGGCCACACTGGGATCAAAATCAAAACGTCTACAAGTTATTGCGTAACCGAAGGGCAACATTACATTCAAATCTTCTAAGCATAAATCCTTTCAAATTTAACGAGCCCATTCCTTTTCCTACTGTCACCCTTAGGACAAGCGGTATGTTTTTGGCCCCACTGTCTGTAAGGCTCTCAGAATAGCAAAATGGTGTTATGGAGTGAGTGTACTGTAGTGTAGTGTCTCTTGGGACCACTATCAGGGCTTTATTTCAATTCGGTCAAACTTTATTGTCGCCATACAGCAGAGATCATGTGGGGAACAAAGGTCTAGAATGTAGGTTCAATTGAGTTAAGACTCTGACCCACAGTGGTTAGAAATGAATGGTTTGACCCCATTTAAGGTGAAGTGGTCAGATCCCAGTAAATCCTCCTTGTACCACAAAGGAGTAATATCAGGCCCTTTTTTTTTTTTTCAGTCTTTGTTGAACGTTGTCAAAGTTGCAAAACTTGAGGTTGATGACTTCAAAATTCACTCAGTAAGGCAGTATTCATACCTGTCTAGTCTGGAGCCCTTATTCCGATGCCTGGAGGGTTTACCTCCCCTAGATCAGTTCATTTGGGCATCTGCAAACGCCGCACTTCTACTTGCGTCCGGACCAAATCAACTGGTCTGAGACCACCTAAAGAGGATCTCCACACACTTACAATCGCTCCCTGTTAACTCCAATGTGCCAGTGTACTTTCCTTTTCTTTAATTACTTGCTTCTGTCTCTGGCAGTGTTCTAGGGACTCTGGCTGCGACATACCTCACCATAGCCATTATCATCAAGTACCACACCAGGCCCCCACTTCTGGTCCACATCGCTCCTCTCTACACCAACGGGTATGTATTTGCATATGAACAAATGATGAGATTCAGTGTTTGGTCCACTATCTGCCATGGTTGGTGCCTACTGATTTAGTGTTGAGCAGAAGTGGCTGCCTGATTTTAATGGATCTTCAATAGATGCAGAACTCGACAGTTCTGCACTCTTATTGTCAATTTCCATTAATACAAGTTCTGGTCTGGTCCTTGGTGCGTACATATAACATATAAAAAGACAACAAAAAACAACATATAAAAACAGATTCAGTTACATAAAGTGAACGTGCGGGGGTTTATTGTGTGGTCAGTGGAAGACCCGGGCCTTGTTGATAAGGCCCACTGCACAGGGAAAGAAACTGGATTTGTGGCGTGAGGTTTTGGTCCTGATGGACCTCAGCCTCCTGCCAGAGGGGAGGGTTAAAAACAGTTTGTGTCCAGGGTGGGAGGGGTCGGCCAGAATCATGCCTGCCCACTTCAGGGTCCAGGAGGCGTACAGGTCCTGAAGGGACGGCAGGTTGCACCCGATCACCTTCTCCGCACAGCGGATGATGCGCTGTCCTTGGCAGTGGCTGCAGAGAACCAGACGGTGATGGAGGAGGTGAGGATGGACTCAATGATGGCAGAGTAGAAGCGTACCATCATTGTCTTTGGCAGGCTGAACCTCTTCAGCTGCTGCAGGAAGAACATCCTCTGCTGGGTCTTTTTGGTGAGGGAGCTGATGTTGAACTCCCACTTGAGGTCCTGGGAGATGATGGATCCCAGGAATTGAAAAGAATCCACAGTGTCAATTGGGGTGTCACACAGAATGATGGGGGTGGGTGGGGCTGCGTTCAATCAGAATGGACTGGTTGCACAAAATCTCAAATCATTATTCTCAATGGCCAGTGTTAACTTCAGTGTGGTTTCTTTTGGCACAAAAGTGTGAGGTTGATGTTAAAATAAGATGGGACAGATGATGGACGGCCACTCAAATATGGCAAGAATGAAAAAACATTTCACTTGATATATTTTTTACCTGTTTAACTAAAGTCTGGTTTATGACCCACCTTCACTCCGTCTGTGATATGAGGCTGCTCTCAGGAAATCCAGCTATTCTGAGTCTTAACAATAAATCAGCTTTGAATCAGGCCACCAGGACGGGTAACTCCATCAAACCATTCTGCCCTCGAGACCACGCCGCTCTCAGCCTAAGCCTCTATGTCACTGTTAAGATGCTGCGTCCGGCTCACTGACTTCCCTCCAGAGCTGTTGTCAGGAGTGTGTCATGATGGACAGATTAACTCTTTGGTGAAGTGTCTGTAAATGTCACTGCTTTATAAATTGGACCTTGATGTATTCCCCCCCCTGCCCCCCCCTTTTCCTGACATTTGTGAACTCAAACAAATGACCCTCCTGTGTGTGTGTGTGTGTGTGTCTGTGTAGGATCAGCTCCTGGGCCTCCATGTTCAGCGTCATCCCGACCATCTGCTTTGGTTTCCAAGTGAGTGAAACATGTTGTCCAAAACCATCTGAGACTTATAAGATTCTATTAAGGCGTCATTAAACGGTGATATTTCCAGCATGTAAACGCACTGCATGAAGTCCGCAAATCCATCAGACCAGGGGTAGATAGATGAAAAAATAAGTAATTTAAAGTGTAGAAAAAATCCATCTCTCAATTAGGCTGAATTAGTGGGAGCCCTGAGCTTGTGTCTCTGCAACGAGCCGGTCCGATCAAGGGTTAATTGGAGACAATGACACCCGGAGTGTGTTCCTTATGTCCAGTCTACTCACTCCGTTTTCCTCCCAATCTAAAGCAGGACTGACTGACTTACAAGTTGCCAAGGTAACGCTTGAAAAATTCTGCCAAGATCTAATAAAAGGTGGGGAAAGTGCAAAAGGATTGATGCATGTCCACTTAAACGCACACACTCCCACACTCCCACACTCCCCCAGGGTGAGTGATTGCAGCGCAAGGGGTTCAAAAGAGAACTGATGAGATCCGGAGAGGAGAGAGGGCAGAAGAGGGGAAGTGATTGGAAATATTGCTGAATGGAAGGAGGGATCAAGTGGAGACAAACGGGTTCAGATCCCGACCTCACCATAGTTTATCTTGCGCCTCTGTTCCTGGCACCGTCACCCCACTGTACCCCTACTTGTAACGAGACGTAGACCGTAAGATGAGAAGCCTTTGGATCCTCTCCTCAAGCTGGGAACGCGTCAGTGTTTCTGAAAGCATTATATATATACAGTATATAACATTTTAGTGATTTTGTTCATCCATTGTGTATTTAATATAAGTTATAATTATTCATTCATAATAATTAGTCCATTAGTATTTAGTAAAAAGCTTCTGAAATGTGACAGTTTGCTGCTGTTCAAACGGCTGCATGTGGTCAATTGAATGCCTTTTGTCTTTGAACTGGTTTAGATAGATGTCAGATTGGGCTCTGGGAATTAATCCTTTTAATCAATGAACATAACGGCAGTAATGGTTCAGCACTGTTGCTATCTCTCCATGAAGTGCTGTTTTATGTTGGGCTGATGTTATACGAAGGCGAGTCCCATTAGTTTACAAAGGAGCCGAACACCTTACATGAGAGGAGGATCTATTCCAGAAAGTGAGCAATGATTAGTTTGCAGGAAAAACCAGGTCTCACACAGTTGTGAACCACCCTTCTTCTAAAATCAGTATTTGTTTGCTTCAGTGCCATGAGGCCTCCATTGCCATCTTCAGTAGCATGGAAAACCAGCGGCTCTCTCACTGGGTGTTCATCTCTGTGGTCTCCATGATCTTCTGCCTCATCATCTACTCCCTCACAGGTCAGAATACTATCCACTCTTCTCTCAGTCAAAGGTGATTGGTTATAATTGTGCACACATTGTACGCATATGTGATTCTCATGCATGTAAATCACAGGCGTGCTGGCTGTACTGCACTGCTAGGCTGCATGGACGACTTGTTTGGCTCTCCACACATGCATAAACACGGGGATCAGTTGTTCTAGAAAGCAATTTTGAGACGTCTACCTCGAAATATGTCGTACTGAAAACTGGATTTAAGCAGTTAACATTTAGCCTGTGTGCTCTGTTGGGAGCTCGTTTGTCTTTGGGTGCCTGTGTTTAAACCCACGACAGCTTTAAATACAGGCATGTTACAGTAACTACAGCTATACATAATAAAAAAGTAAAGCACTTGCGCTTCACCTCTCTAAAACATGACTCGGCTGTTTCCTTGTAATAAAATAGGTTTGGACTGCTGACTCAACAAAGGCTTTTATTCAAGGTCAAATAATACTTGGATCCATATTGGGTACAACTGACCTCTGGTGACAACGTTTTACAATGGAATTGCTTATTGATTAGTGAGGTCTTCCGAGATTCATTCGCTGCACCATCACATTTGTTTTAGGTGCACTGCCGCTCAGATACACATTCAGTTATTGTACCTAAGAAAGTTGCGTTCGGTCTCTTATGTGGCTGGATGTCAGTTTTGCTGTGCAACATTACTTTAACTGTATATATCCTCCGTTGCAGGGGTTTATGGGTACCTGACGTTTGGCAAAGAAGTTAAAGCAGATATTCTGATGTCGTACATTGGTGGCGACATCTTAATGCTAATCGCCAGGCTGCTGTTTGGAGTGTCCATCATCACCATCTATCCCATTATCCTCTTACTGGGCAGGTCAGCAACAAACCAACATCTTTATTACATATATTTACGTCTGGTTTCTTTTACCAAGCTGAATTCTCTTACTGCGTCAGTTTGTAGAATACTTACATTACACACATTCCTGCACGTCAGATCGGTGGTCCAGGACCCCCTGCTGAGCTGGGGGCGGAAACGTGATGGTGTGGTGACAGTGAAGTTAGAAAGCCGCAGTCGATATGGGCTGACCGTCCTGTGGATAGCGGTGACGCTGCTCATCGCTGTGTTTGTGCCCGACATCAGCAAAGTCATCAGTGTCATTGGAGGAATCAGTGCCTTCTTCATCTTCATCTTTCCAGGTAAAAGGAATGCGCACTCGAGTGTTCTCATTATAGATGCACACATACTGTTCCTCAGCTAACTGCACACGTTCCTTTTGAACACTGTTTCTTTGAACAGGGCTGTGTTTGATATTCGCCATGCAGTCTGAGCCTGTATCCTGCAGGACCAGGTGAGGCTGATTTCCTTCTGAACGAAAACAGTCATTTAAATGTAAATGTTATATCTAAATCTGGGTGAAGTTAAAGAGGCACCTGGAGAGCAATACAAGTTATTGTAACCTATGCTTACGTGTTACCTATGCTGAACACGTTGAGTTTTCATCTGACAGAACAGTGTTTACAAGGTTCCAAACAAAAGGTTCTTTTGAGCTGCTAGCAGAAACAAGAATGGGAATCAGGACTTTGTCCCAAAGTCTGGTCTAGAGCACAATATTTGGCAAGGATATTGATGCGCTCCACCGCGTCAACTCTCTTGTGCCGCCATTAGCTCAAGATGTACACTCTATGTATGGAATATGAGCAGTGGGCAGATTCCTATCATGCTTCCCAGCACGATGAAACCTGATGGAAACCCTTTGTCACATTATAAGGCCCACATCTAGTTAGCCACATGTTGTTACAAATTGGCCCGAGCTAAATATGCCTAGATGATTTGCATCCATGTGCTGATTGTGTCTCCTCTCCAGAGTCGTCCTCACAGTTTGGGGTGTGGTGACTCTGATCTGCGGAGCCTTCATCTTTGGCCAGAGCACAACCACTGCAATCATGCAGATCCTGGGAAAGATCTGACTTGTCCTCTGCATCGGCTGACCCTCGCATCTTGTTTTGATGGAAACATTGATAATTACTCGTCGACTTGCACGCTCTCTTCTCTTCCCCTCCACTGCTACCAAGTGTATTATGGCCACTGTGTGGGCTCTGTAACAAAGGACATGACCTCAGAACAATCACCGACCCCAAATATGAAGCTCTAGCCAAAGCACAATGAACTAAACTAAACTGTGACACTTTCATGTGTGGTTCCTTGCCATTCGCAGTTTGCCTTCATGGTTGAGGTTGTGTTGTCACATGTAGTCATACTTACAGTCATACATTTGCTGGAGACCTTTGTGCTTGCTGTACATTTATAAACTGATTGGCTATTCGGTCATTTACAAATGGGGAACAAGAGGCTTTTTTGGTGTGTCTTGACTTGTTTTACACGCAGCGTCTTACACGTGGTGTCCACTTCACCATGACTGTATTCTGACTTAAAGCAGCCATAAAAAAAGTCAAACCTTTAAACCGTTGCAGTGTCTGAGCACCCTTTATTCTGTGGTAGTTGATGGTAGATATTAGATTTGGCTTGTGCAAACAGACGGTTCATATTTTCCTTGTCCTCTGAAATGTAGACGCTGCACTTTTTTTCTCAAACCATCCCACCACTTAGTGTTAAAATGATAGAAAAACACCTTGTGTGCAGCTCCAGATTCTCACTTCTTGTATGGGTGCTGTGTTGAATTCAAATTTCTAAACTCCCTTGTATAAACTGAATTTTCTTGCACCTGGATATACAATTTTACCATAGCATGAAAGGATTTCTAAATTAATCACAAATCTGACACAACCATTCAGGATGGACAAACAAGCAGCCTTATATAATATAAAAACCACAAGCGAAGAGTTTGTTTTATAATTTTATTGAATTGCATCACTCTACAATTATCTAGAATTCAACAAGATATTCTAAAGACCAAATATATTACTTGCATCCCTGCAATAAGTCTCTACACTTAAGATAAAGCTTTTTTTGTTTTTTGTTTTACTGAAACATACATTATGAATTATATTTCATTAAACATTACCATAAAAGTGAATGTTCATTCTTGTATGCCATTTTTCTAGTCATATATATTTTATATAATAGATTTCATCTCTGTCTCCTTCATAGGAATACTAGAAAAGAAAGAAGGTAAGAAATGCACAAAACCCATTGAGTAGCATGGCCTAATACTACAGCAAAGAAGTTACTGGACATTCAGTTGACATGCACTCAAGTGAGGGATAGAAAACAACTGAAGCCATAGAAGGGAAGAGTTATGGCCTTGATGTGGTTTGATTTGGCAAATTCCTGATTGGCTTGGAATCACATCACATGACTTCTTGAGGTAAACCTGGAGACACACTTCCTGTCCTAAACAGCACCTAAAGCTACAGAGCCCAATGCTGCCCACATCACATGCTCCTGAATCGCTTTTCCCAAGCAGCATTCAATCAAGGCCTACTCTTTATATGCTCAGTTTCAACAACATAACTCTTTCATTGTATGGCAAAGCAGGGTGCACTGAGGACTTGGAGGATAGAAAAGAACAGGTTGCACAGTTTGAGGGACATTCAGGAATGTATTAACAGGAAACAGTATTGGCATCTTTGACAGAATACTATCCATCATATACACACCCCAGCAATGTTGGGCACAATGTACAGGAAAGGAAAACACTCAATTAGAGCATATGGGCTGCAATTAGCTGGGCACACCAGTACTATGGCTCTCAGTACAGTATGTCACTGACATGTCAATCCATGCAATATGGCTTAGTTTTTCTATGAAGAATACAGCAGCTCCTTGTTGAAATAGTTTTAATTTTAGTTGTTTTTCTTTTTAAATAAAAGCTTAATACTTCCATGTGCTTGTTGATACAAACACGAATAATGATTAGTTTCACTTCTAAAGCAGCAACGCTGCTGCATGCCTGTTCTATAAGCTGACTGTAATGCGTTTCTTTTCTATGTGATAGTATTTTCCACTCAGTTTTGCCACGCTAAATGCATCCCAGTAGTCTAAAGGAAAGGAATGGTGCTAGATAGATATTTGTATCAGTATAGCTCTGGATCCATTCATTATTACCACAGTACTGACGGATGATAGACTGGCTGTCTCTCACAGGTGAAGAGAAAATGGACTGAACAGTGAGGTGGATGGCAAGATGGCACCATTGAAAGGTATATACAAACATATAAAGAAGTGATTCATTAACAAATCTTTAACCAGATAAACAGCATTACTATATATTTCAATTATCTCTAAATACTTTCATCATATTCAATACGCTATAACATACTGTATCTTTAAGTCACAATATTTACTCATTTTTACATTGTGCTTCTGAGTGAGTCTGATTGTGTTACATTGGTGGGCTCATGGTAGTGTTGGAGAGGAGATGTGAGTCAGGGTTTGACCACTGGATCATTCAAATAATCATCTAGATTTGAATTTCTTTGGCTGGTCATGAAGAGCATCGGACCATCAAAGCCAAATGTGGGTCAGGTCAGTTACCAACAAATCGACCTTGAACATGAGAAAGGTGAAATTCACAAAATAGAAGAGATGTATTCATGTTCAGTGTAATGTTCTCTTTAGAGTGAGGGAGGTCTGAGTAAATCAACCTGGATAACTCACCAGACCAGTGACGATAAGATTTATATTTATGGGTGTATCGTTGCCACCATTGCCAGTGTTTTCCTACAGAACTCTATACCTGTGTATCTGATCTGACCCAATCGCATTTGATCCTGTCACCCCAAATTCAAATACAAAAATGTTTTTCTGATGTGATCTTTATGCTGTGGGATCATTCTCACTTTCCTCCCATTTTATTTGCACTGACAGTTGGCTGGCAACATTATCATTGCAGCTGTTAGCATGTTAGTTGTTCATACTGAGATGGTTGATCAGTTGGCTATAGAAAGTGATGTGAAGTCCAATCTATCGCGTGTAAGCTGTCTTTGTCTTGTGTAGTCTAATGCCAGCTGGTCACATGTGAAAGCCCATCAGTGGGAGAGACTCATAATCTAAAACCTCCTCTATCATGTGGTGACGTTTAAGGCTTTATATTAAATGTCATTCAGATGAGCATCTCAGTCAGAATTTTGTAGTGTTTTAAGAGTTTCATGGTGAGATGCAGCGCGTTTAAAGCCACTGCCACGTTCACTGAGGAGGAAAATTATTTGCACTGTAGCACTAAAAGATTAAACGTAACACAACATTTTCATATGTTAAAACTCTACTAGACTTCACACAGCTAATATAGGCTACCCATCACCACTTCATACCTAGAATACACACAGAGAAGGCAGAAAGAAAACAAACTGTAGCTGCATGGAGTACAGTGAGCTGCTCCCTTCAGATACTGTAATTCATTCTAGACCCATTTTGTGGTACAAGTCAGAAATGATCCCTCGGCAGCGATCCATTCACATTACCTCGTAAATGACCCTGATGTTCCACAGAAATTGAGCTCCAAACCCCAAATGGCTTCATGGAATGAAAGCTATCTAAACTAACTAAACTAAACTAAACAAATTCAGATTCTACATGTTGACATGGGATAAAACACTGGGTGATGCAATGTCTACTATCAGACCTTATTCTCACGGCAGCCATTTTGACCTCTCCTGCTTACAACTGAGACAGGTGTGAAACCACAAAACAGTCCAGAATAATACAAATTCCCACTTTGAAGGTAATAACCAACGATTTAAAAACAATTTTCAAAGGGGCCAGTTAGCACCGAATGCTTCTTTTCATGATCATCACAACAAAACATCCTGTCAATGTGGGGCACCATTTTAATGCTTCTGGTCAGCTTTGTGTCTGTTCTCTTCTATCCCACCTCAATTCCAATTCAAGCAGGATTCCCAGGATTACTAGATATTTTGGCTCAACAGAAGCATCAGAGATTTTTTCTGCCCAAACCCAAACAAAGCAGCAGATCTAGCTCGCCTTACACTGCAGACTGCTGACATTAAGCTTGACTGTGTGCTGCAATTTGAGGTCCCCGCCGATGTTTTGACAGTTCTGCTTGTGTCACATACAATATTCTCATTGGCTGTGAAAAGGTCACCGGCAGACGGGTTCAAAGTGAAATTTGGTTGAACTTTGAGCGCAAAACAATGAAATCTAAATAGCAAATGTCGCTCAAGGCTGCAAACGCTACAAGACAAAGAGACAGACCAGTTTTATGCCTCACCCTTAGGTCTATTGAAAGCCTTATTTTGAGTTCTAAATGGCTGACGTGTAGAGAGAAAGTCATTGTTTCCACTTTTTTGTCTGTGAAAGCATACATGGAATGAACTATTACTACTACTACTACTACTACTACTACTAAAACTACTACCAGCTACATACTGTAGATTCTAGAGAGGAAAGAAAAGGATCCAAGAGAGGAACAAATGCTGCAATCCTCTAAACTACCCAAACAATAACTGCTACATGGAAAAATGCAACCCCAGGGTCCTTGCTACATGTCGTAATCCACCTTACAGCGGTTTATAGCTAATATATCAGGCAACCGAAAGATGAAACCATCTCAAGCCAGCCAGTTGCAATGCAAATCTCACTTTAAAATTCAATATTCACTGCAGTCGACACCATTCATTTGCACTTTGTAAACATGTACTTACAAAAAGAGATAGGGAATGTGAAGGACTCAAGGGGGAAGGGCTGGGGGAACATGGCAGGAGTGAGAGCGAGGGTCAAACTGGGAAGGTTCAGAGACTGAGGGGGGGTAAAGTGGGGAGTGTCCAGGAGTCTCGGCGTGTAGCTGCACATCTTCACGCTCACTCCCGGTTCATGCTGCACCAGGCAGCTGCAAAGAGACGGATGACAAGTGAGATAGAGAGCGAGCGCCAAACCGAAAGAGATTGAGAGGAAAATGAGGTACAGGCAGGCAGAGGGAACGTGTGAGGGAATGAAAGGAGAGAGATTCAATGGAGATGAGGAGGAATTGAGATTTGGCAGGACAGAGGACGGATCAAGACAGAGTGAGAGGTGGGAGAGGGCGAGAGGAGCAGAAGGAGAGATTAGATGCAGGCTGCTAGCAATGGCCATCTGCCAAGAATCACCTGAAGCCACTGACAGCCTCTGCCTCAGGCCATTGAGGTCTGCCAGCATCAGTTGTTTGTGTGATTTCATTGGGGCCAAATGTTGCTTTAACGGCTGCAATTTCTTTTTGGAATTCCTCCGCGTTCAAGTACTCAGATGATCAGCCTGAACGTATAATGACCGGCTTAGCAGTATCATTATTATGAATAAATAATTCTCTGCTTTTATTTTGTTGCATCCACCAAAGGCGTTATGTTTTCAACCCTGTTGGTTTGTCTCTCCAGCTGTCTGTTTATCAGCTGATTTTTACTGAAAAGGATACATGCTGATTTTCATGAAACTTGGCGTGGAGGTTGGACATGATACAGTGAAGAACTCATTAAAGTTTGGTACCTGTTTCGTGCCATAATTGCCACTTTAATGTTTTGAATAGCGAATTCCCTTGGCTAACCTTTAATTTTGGCTATACCCCTTTGTACCCAATACTGTACGTCAGTTTCTTTTGTATCTCCACCAATAGCTTTGGGTCAGTTACACAAACTTTTATATAACGAACTTATGGACCAAACATGAAAAAACATTTTTTTGTTATTCTCCTTTGCTTTAATTGTCACAGGGATTTGACTGGGCGTGGCTTATTCTGTATCTCATGAATAAGTAAGTCTATTCATGCAAGAACCCAAACTTGGTGGACATGTGCACTCACTACTCATGCAGCTAAACAGCCACATTCTCGCAATAACTTTGGACCTGGACAATTAAGTTTGTCAGCAGAGGGAACAGCGATGATCAATAGAGTGTTACATTTCTGAGACTGAGAGAAGGAGCCATATGTAAAGGAGGTCTTGGGGGAGAACTCGCCCCTCTGGTTGTGTTATTTCTTTTCAGTCTGTTCAGCGACTGACTTGTGTTGTTGTGTGTCACCACTGACCTGGCACGGCTACAGTTGACACGGCCTCCGGCTGGCACAGCGTGTCCACTTTCACATGCTGAAAGGCTTTGTTGGGGGCAGACTGGAGGTGCCTAGAAGAGAGTGGACAGTCGAAAACAATTCACACACACAAAGCACATGTAGGGGATCCAAAGCTACTGAATTATATACAACTTTTTGCAAACCAGTCTACGTCTGTTCCAGACTGTAAGAGAGCAGGATGTGTGATGAAGAGATGTGTGATACATTCCTGATTACTCTGACAGTCAAGTAAAAGCCAGCAGGAAACAATCAAATTCGGCAGAAACGCATAATCTTCTTGTCATCCATCTACTGTAATGATATTGTGTTATTTCTCTGATCTTTGCTTGCAAGGCTCTAAATTGGAAGTGGGTGGTGGATGTGTTGGTTTTAGTTTGACAAGCAAAGATCCCCTCACAGTTGCCAGATTTATGCACGGCATTATAAGCACCTGCTTGTGTGAGCACGTCCTAGCACAGCACACACACGGGGTCACCTGCAGCGATGTTGGAAAACCTCAGACAGGTACGCCTGGAGACACCTTCCCCAATGCTGACATTTGCCTACGGCTGCTCAGGCAAACAGTCTCCATTTCGAAATGACAGAAAAATTATGTTCGATCTAAAAGCAAGACGAACAGCTTTGCTCTTCGGGTGAGAACAGATAACAATGCCTCAGTTTCGCTAAGACAGGATGTTATTGATGAGTTTTGTGTTTGGGAAGACACAGAAAAGGTAGTGTAAAGTCTGCACTTAAGTCTAAACTTTTTAAATTGCTATCTCATTTAGACAGTAAACAATTAGACAATAAGTTGTAGCATTCATAATAATAAAGATAATAACAACAACAGTATATTAAGTTAACATGCACAATAATTTGTGATGTTATGATTATTTGGTTCACACACACACACACACACACACACACACACACACACACACACACACACACACACACACACACACACACACACACAAAGCCATTCACGAACCACTTGGTCAGACACTTGGGAGCACACACAACCTAAAAGCGCTTAGCACGGCCTTTAGACTGTAAGAGCTGAAATATTAATGCGGGTGAGGTGCTGTGGGCAGCCGAGCAGAAAAGTCCGATCATCAGACAGCCACATCAGCAGCCGGACCTCATGCACAGCACCGGCACCATCACTAAATCGTGACCACCTGACACAGCTGAAGTGCTACGGCAGGTTTGGGGTGACGGATTGGCTAAATAATGGTAATTAAATATGGAATGAAGAATGTTCCCCCCATAATAGGCTCATGACAGTAATGGGAGAAAAGTCAAGGCATTCTTTATTTGACAAGCAACAGAAGAAAGGAACAGCATGCCCAATGTTCAGATGAGTTTGGGTGCTGACTCATCTGAGCACGTTCACAAACAAAATGATGGAATGCACTATGAGATTTCATCCTCTTAATGTCTAGCCACTTTGGGAAAGTAATACTCTCATTACTTCAGCACAAGACGCACAAAATGATGAAGCGTTGTGCTGCCAGCTGACAAGGCTCTGTGGAAATACTCACCTCTTCCACTCCTCCTCTCCGTCCCAGAATTCATAGACCACAAAGGATAAACCATCTGGCAGACGCACCGCTGTCACACTGGAAAAAAGGGGAGTTTGGTCAAACAATGGACAGAGAGGGTGCAGAAGGTCAAGAGAACAGTGAGGAGTGATTGAGCCAGTGTAAGAAGGGGCACTTGTGTGAATGAGGGATGAGTTAAAAGACAAAATGGATAAGGTAATGATTCGACTCCAGAAGAGAAATGTTTCCTTATCACTGCTCAACACAGCTTAACAATTACACCAAAGGTTTACAGAGACATTAAGAAACTACTCATTCATTACTTAACTATTTTGGGCTCTTACTGAATCATGGTTTCCTTGTTGAATGTTCCACTATTGTCTCATCTTGATGTTTCTGCATACAAACGTATGTACTACTACTATTACTGTATTGGCCTACAAAGCCCATGGAGACATGGATGTGATATTGGGTTACACAAATACTTGATATGACCAGGAGCTCTGAATGGATATGGCTGTCCATTAGCTGGAGGTTTGGTGGTTCAGACCCTGAGATCCTCTAAATTACATGTTATTAAGTGTCATTTGGCAACAAGATACTGAACCCCAATGAGAAAGTCAGCACCTTGCCTGAAATACCATGACAATCTGTGAGGGAGTGTGTGAAGAATAGGCCTTTGGCACTATAAGGTGAGAGACATTTATGGCTCGATGTTACATCAAGATGTCACAAACAAGGGTTTAAATCTGCTCCAGTGTCACAGATCATATAAGCCACTGTAGTCTATTTTGTTTTACAGATGGCAGGAGTGAAATCATGGCTCTTCAAAGCTGTAACCTGTAAACGTTCAGGTGAATAGATTGTACACGCTGCACTGATCTTGTGCACACCACTGTTGTACTGGGCCTTAAATAGATTTCTCCCACTTGAACAAGCCTTGGCATCTTTATCTTTGATCCTATCGTGGCATATTTTTTCAGGCCTCTTCTCATGCCACATTTGATGCCTTATGTTAATTTGGTAATAAATTGTGTGTAGAAAGAAAAGTGTATATAGTATGAGTTTGTATCCTTTATGTTGCTTCACCTTTGAGCCGAGGTATAAATTCCTGAATAAATCAATCGTGTAATCTGGTTCTGTTCTCTGAGTAAGCATGCTTCCATTTGTGCCAATTTCCATCACATTAAGGTCTATACATGGCATTTGAAACGTTAATTGCAGTGGAATCGAACTTTTAAAGTGCCTGGAGTGTCACAAAGAGCAGGCAGTTTACACAAATTGGTAGTTTGCTGTGCTGCGTTCAATAAAATGTGACTTTGTATGACTTACAGTAGCAATTCTGTACTGCCACCGCTGAAAAAATCATAATAAATCATCTCACCAGCAAGCCACCAACTTTAAGAAGAATCACTGAACAACCTCATGTATAAATTACTGAAAGTGAGAAGAATGAGGGAGAAACATTTACTGACACCTATCCTAATGGGCTTTAAAGGGTATTGTTCTCTTTTCAAACTAGATTTAGGTTTTTATCTGTTCTTGAAAATAGACCATTTTACTAATGAACTAGTAAGTAATTTGGCACAATAAGTGAATCATTGTGGATTTTTTGGTTTAATTCTATGCGTCGCAGTTTAATAACCACTGACATCCAGCATTCAGCATCATTATGATGGGATGAAGTCTAACTATTTGAGAGCTCTGAGGTTCTGTGGGATAAGACCAAATAGCCAAGGGTGATTCCAGCTATCTGAAAAAGATTTAATATTGTTGACCATTAGTTACTTGATTATAGATGTCATAGTCACACATGCAGACACAACCAGTGCTTTGCCAACTGTGTGCACATTTTTATAAAAGACAAGGTTCTAGTGAGGTGCTTTCAGATGTCTACCAATGTTGATCCTGTCCAAACAAATGACAAAATAGTTGCCTTTACAGTGATCATGATTACATGATCATTCTGCATTCATCTTGCTAATACGAGGGAAATACAATTTACTATCTACTATTAGTCAGCAAACCAAAATATTCTCCTCACTAATATAATATTCTATCTAGTATATTTCTAATACAGCACACAGATATCTATGATTATCTCTGGTGAGACCCTTAATCAATACAAATATACAACTTGCAAATTCATGAAAATGTTTTTACTATTCAACTTGTGGAATTAAAGTAGAATTTAAGATTTGTGTCTATGCTTTACCCTTTCTTGTGTTTAGTGTAATCTTAAAATTAGGTTTAGTGATTTGTCCTGCCTAAATATTTAATTGAGGGAAAGAAAATTCAGTGTTTCTCTGCAGTTCTGCCCTGAACCTTAGGAGGGCAGTGTGGAAACAGGTTGGACGCTATCTGCTCAACGTCTCTGAAGAGAAAGAAAGAAATAAGTCCAGTTGTGTGAGCTCCGGTGGAGGATGTAATAAAGTGTGTGTGCAAGTAATCACACATGAATGCTAAGAGATAATGAGAGGAGAGAACAAACAGAGTATACTTTAGAAATTAAATGAGGAAATGAAAAATAATAGCCAAGATGAATGGTGACAAAGGATGAGAGATGGCAATAAAGAAGGGAAAGACAGGAGACAAACGTCCTTTCAGATGAAATGACTGAGGTTCCTTCCATCTACACACCTTCATCTTCCTCGTGCATTATTTACCACAGCTACCTGCCAGCATAGATTGATAAAGTAACAATCAGTGTGAGTTACCAACGAGCCTGCTGGAAAATGTATCTACACTGCCATCTGAACCACTGTAGCTCTGTCACATTGATCTCTGTAATTCCATATAATCTACAGCACTCAAGGCCCCTTCCCATTTATTGACTGCAGCTCAGCATGTAATACGTCGGGTCCTCCATGAGCATAGTGTAAAAGGGGGCGTGGAAGAGTGTTAGTGGACTTTACACATTTTGGAAAAGGTTGCCACAATTCACACATGCAGTGGATCATCCTGAGTGAAGAGAAGCAACTCAATGAAAATCACTAAGCAAAGTCATACGCCTCAAACATACAGTATATATGAGGATTGAAGGAGTTCATTCAAAGACAAAATGTTTAACTTTGCTCTCTTGGTCATCATGGTTTGGGCTGATCCAGTGGTGAATTACCACTAACCCCCTAATGGGGGTTGATCAAAATGACTGATGAACTCTGAACTCTGAGCTGCCACTATTCAAATTTCTGAAAAGGTTTCCAATAATTAGTTGACCTTATTGTTACTTCAAAACTTGTGTGTGTACTTAGTGCTGCAGCAGGTCAATTGAAACAATCTTCATGGATATAAAAGGTGTTTAACACCTTACAAATCCTGTCAAATATACTAAACGCTGCAGAATTCTTAGCTAAAGTGAAGATTCACAGGTACATATTATCCCAAAGACCAAGACGCCTTCCCGGTGGGAGAGATTATGATAGAAAAAGATGCAATAGAGCCTCTACCCGGAGGCCTTACCAAGGGCATATGCAGAACATGACAGTGGCTTATCCATATAGCATATTGGTCGTGGGATTTGGAGAAATCTCTGTGGATACTAGGCTTCACACTGGCTGTGTAATACTATATGAGTTTCTCACTAATCTACCACCAAGGAGTTATACCAGTGTTCTAGACTTTGGCAAGATAGTTACAATGAAACACCCACAAAAAGATGAACTTATATAATTTTCGTCTACGCCCGCTAAACAATAATGGGAACAATCTGTGAACAGAGCTGTGGGAATAATGAGATGGTGCATGGAGATGGAGGTAGTGCCTCCCCTGTGTCATCATGAAATGTAACAAATAAATAAAATAATATTTGTCCACTGATCTGTGGTAGAAATATAATCATTGTATGATTCCAATCATTCCAATAATTTTTAGTCAATATCGCTGAATTTGTGTTATTTCCTGTTCAAATACGGGGGAAAGACGCAAAAGGAGGCAGCGACGGGCTGAGCCTCCTCTTGGATTGCGCAATCCCTCACAAACTGGCCAAAACCGGTCCACAAGGGGGTTCAATCCGGCCCGCAGGATGAATTTTGAAAGTGAAAAAATGCATAAAAGACAAACTACAAATTTGGGATCATGTTGTTTTTTTGTGGAATTGTGATGGCAAATGAAAAACACACGGAGGGTGCAGCAGAGCAAATCTGCTCTCTCTGAGCCGCTATAAATGTAATGTTCTTCTTTGGCCAAATATGTACCTATGTGTGTGTAAAGAATGCTGATATGGGATATGAAACATAACTGCCACGGACCTCACCACACGTCACTGGTGCTTAATAAGTGAGAAAAGCAGCGAGGCCCTGGCCCAGGAAAATTAAACTTATTAAATATTTAAAATGATTAGTGCAGCAGCAGTGGTGTGTTGTGAAAACGTGCAGTGCTACTCACTGGAAGCAGTCTCTCTGAGCAGAGACGTTCTTCAGGTACTGCTTCAGAGCCTCGCAAAAGTCGCCCAGCTTCTTCTGGGAGACCACCATCTCCTGACGGACCAGTAACAAGGACTGGGAGAGGACAGCAAGAGAGAGACGGGGGTGCAGGGGTGGAGGTTATGCCAAGCTTGTTAAAAAACACAAATACACACACAAACTGTGAATGGATCACATAACCACCAAGGTGTTAGAGGATTTTCTGGAGACAATTCATTCACTTAAGTTTGTGGTGTGGGGGCAGCATTACTCTCTCTTTTCTTTTAAAACATATCTTGACACACACTGAAAGGCTGCCATCTCATTTGGTATGCACATTCTTTTCATCTCATCATCTTTTCATGTCATTTCATGTCATTTTGAGGTCAACCTGCCATGCCTGCAATTTTCATTTATCCAATACTTAAATACAAATAATTATATGATGGCCTTTGAACCCTTTTAGTTGAACATGTAATTTCTCTGAGGTTGATCATGTTCGGCGATACAAACTTTTATAACCTTCATGGTGTGACCATTACATTTAGTAATAGAAATATATCTGGTCAGCTTCACTGAGCAGACCTTACACTAGCAAACAGTCTGATCTATGCAGCTGAGGAGACGTGTAGAGCACCTACAGATCCTTTAGTTCTCAGAATGTTTGAATGTGTGTGTGTAGTGAACACCTAAAGAAATCTTTTTGCGTGAATCATTTGAATCGTTAATCTGAATTAGAAGAACCAAAATGTTGCCACAAGATGCTGTGTCTGCAGCTTTGTGTGATGCTACAGTGCAATTAAAAATTAATCCAGTATGACCCAGATAACTGCAGCAGCAGACTGTGCAACACACACACACACTTGTCTCTCCGTCTGACACAGGCATGTAGGCACACTCACTCTGATGGGCCAAAGTTTAAACTGGAATTGATTTAGTTTCAGACAGACATCTTTTTGTGACTAATACACACACACACACAAACACACACACACACACACACTCCATTAGACAATTGTATACACATTGTACAAATATATACATTAAAATGTAGCTTGTATCTTGTATCCAGACATGTGTCATGCTGATTTATCTGCTGAGGATTAGAGAATACTGCTGTGGTATAATGCATAGCTCTTGATGTCTTGGTGGCTGTCAGAACTACTCATTATTGGTTAAGGTGGATTTATTCTTTCACTCTAATCGGCCCTGAGCTAGTCTTTTTGTTTGTTTGTTTAATCTCTCCTCCACATCTTTCCTTCTTGCTCGCCCTCCTCCCTCTTGCTCCTCAGACCCGTTCTGCTTCGTCCTCATTGCCACAGAAAGTTTCACTTTGGCTCTCTTGAAGAATACGGCTGCTTATCGCCTCTCTATGCATCTGTTTGTGATGGTTCACTCCTCCTCCCAGTAATGACAAATCACCAATTGTCTTTGAGTTATTGGCAGTAATTGTGTACATGGAGAGTATGTTGTTATTACTGGTATCATGGCAGATATTAGATAGCAGATTATGCTGCAGTTGAGTATCTGGAAATAGCTTGCTGTAAAACATCCAAAGATCTATATTTAGCAGTCATTAGTTGCAGCTCTTGGATGCAGCAGACACATGCAAGGAGCTCGGAGCTCTGCACATCTGTGTCTGCCTGCATGTGTGAGTGTGTGGGTGTGTCTACTGCAGTGATTGTGTGTTTTATTGGCATGTAATGACTCTTTATCTCTTGACATCACTATTTATCTCCTGCCATTAACTGAAACTACTGTCACATGGTTGTAACTTTACTGCATCAATCTGGCAGAATACACACTTAGTGGCGAGTTTTCAATAAAGAAGCATGTGTGTGTGATTTATGAACCAATTATCATCCCTGTGTGTGCGTACATATGGACCTCCCATAACAGCAATAACATCATGTTGAATTATAAGGCCAGTTAGCACATGAACACAAACACACAACTCGCCCTCAGCCCCACATAAACACAAACACACACATGGACATCCTATAATCTCAATTAGAAACAGTACGTTGCCTAGCAGCCTCCGGTAATCTAATCACCACCACTCCATTAGCCATTCTGCCTCTCTGACCAAATCACTGCTATTGCATCTGCTCCCCTCTGACAATGTGGCGCTGCAAAGGAGATAAATTCAGAGCTGCACTCCACCTGTTCTCAGTCTCCTACCGACTGCTTTAAAGATCAGGATCAAGGCAGAAACTATGGAGATTATTAAAGCATATTGTGAGTAAACATTTAATGTGTTATTTATTGATAACAAATGCAGGGGAAGAGCTCAAGGTGTCCTGAATACATGCTAATTGTTGTTTTTAGAGGTTTTGGTTGGAGGGAAAACGTAAACCTTAATTCTGCCTTGATTGCATTTGGTTGCTGCTGCATGTTGCTGCAGTGGTAAAGGAAAAAGAAATAACCTGACAGGCATGTCATTGAGTTCACCATTTACTTTCCTCAATAATAGAAATGATTGATCAACAATCAATGACATGGATTAAGAAATCAATTACATGCCTGGATTTGCATCATTGCAGCAGCATGTTTCTTCATACCGTGTTTGCTCGAGTGAAATGTCAGCAGCATTTTCCATTTTCTTTCCACAAAAAGAGCACAAAACCCGACAAATTACATCTACATCAGTCCAAAGTCGAGATGGAGGTGAACTTGAGAACTTTCTACCAAGTAGAAAAGAGAGGGACTAGTATTGACAATTTTTTCTTAATAATTTAGTACTTACTTTTCAAAAGACAATTATATGCAACAGAGTACTGAAACAAACCCAACAAGGGGTTAACCAATCTTAATAAAAATGTCATCAGACGATAACATTTGGACACTGAACAATGGAGAGTCGATTACATAGATACACAGAATTGATGTTTATGTACCAAGACACATTTGATGTTATGAGTAATGCATTCTGGATGCATGTTGTCCAGGTTACAGAGCGTAGTCACATTCCTCTGTTTTGTTTGTTTGCCTGAATCCAGAGGACAAACAGAGGCTTTTTTCAGACTTTGAACCAAATTGTTTTCCCATGAGCGACTACAATATTTCAACATGAAGCAGCGGTGGTAAAAGATGAAACACAAATATGTTAACATTGTACAGATGGACTGAACCCCAGGCATCAAAACAGACAAATGCCAAATGTCTAACAGTTCCAGCAATAAAATCAGGTTGTGATAGTTTTTGCTGCAGGAAAGTGAGCGATGAGCAAACTAATGAGTCGTACGGCGCCCGTCCATGTCCACAGAACTGTTTTGTAGGTCACAATGTCACCTTGTGTTTACACTTAGTCAGTATGCCCATCAAACATGAAGGTGGGGCGACGACAAGGCTGGGGGAGGAAAGCTGCTAACGGGACTTCTACTGCACATCACAGCAACACACCTGCACCTGGCCATTTGCTGTATGAAGTGGCCTTGTCTGTCCGTTTGTTTGTTAATACATTTAAATCAGACTTAGCCTCCACAATCAGTCAGCTGCTGTACGCCAGGGTCACTCATTCCATCATGTTCATGTCCCCCACAATCAACTGCACTTGTAGTTCAGAGTTGGGGGTTGTCATCCTGTGTATCTCAAATAATGGAGCACTAAACTTTGACCAAATGTCTTGCAGCTGGTTGCATCACATAACAAACGTATTCCTGAAGTAAAAAGGTGGTGCTGCTCAGTGTGTTTTCTCCAGCCAGAGTGTTTATAAGGAATCAAAGGTGATTGAATGTCTTCGTTCTGCTTTACTGCTTCAGGACTCTGCTTTACCCGTCATGCACTGTGCACCGATTACTACACAACATGGGAGTGTAACAGTAACTTATTAACTGAGGCAAAGTGACATAATATTTCTTGTTACTTCTTTATACTTCTAGGCAATTACTGCTCAGCCTACTTTGTTCATTAACCAAATCCCCTGGGTAGCAAGTTGTACTACTACTAACCGACAATGTTAGATCTTGTTCTGAAGTGGCAGGCTCTCACAGATGTTCCTCACTGCTTTACTTCAGCAAATCATGGTTCACATGTCTGCAAGAGCTGTTTGAGAGGAATTAGGAAGTGGAAAAGCCAAATGAATGAGTGTGATGCCATGCTGACATTTTACCCTTGGGCAGCTCTGCTATAGCCTGATGCAGTTATTGAAGATAGGCAATTTGGGTCGACGTCATTCAGCACTGAAAAATCCATCTTGGACTTGACTGAAACTTCTCTTAAGCTTCTTTAAAACTTGTATGTCCTACTTTTTGACTGTAAGTAATTCACAACAGCATTTCTTAAAAGTTGTATACTTACCGCTGCAGAACTACAGTATAATTCACCATAAAAAAAGAGGGAAAATCACAAAAAAGCACATGTCCCTTGGCTGAAAATTGAGTATTTGTCTGGAATATCAGGTGAAGTCCTGAAGAAGTTTTCTGCTCATTATTTCATGCATTTTCGAGCTACTGTGAGCTTTGCTGCAACGATACAAAAGATTTGACGAGCAAGCAGTCAGTGTGTTGTGTCAGCAGAAACATCTATAGTACATCTGCCTTTAGCTATAAAATCTGGAAATTACTGTGTGTTGACAGGAGGTTGTTGACTCTGAAGTCCCTTTGATGGGACAGCTGGTATCGTGTCATTAAATTATTGTGACTCCTCATTCACATTCTTATAAAATACCATTTGTGTTTCTATCTATAAACTCAATCATTCCACCTCTCCTGCCCGTTTTAAAATTGCTTAGTTTTGGGGATTTTATGAAAATCGAGGGAAATAAAATCCAAATCCCAAATCATTTCTAAAACAAACAAACAAGAACAACAACACATGTACTACAGTTAACAAATAATGGATCATAATTTTAAAGAGTCTCACAAAATGAACAACAATCTCGGAAAAATCCATAAAATTCTGAACAAAAAAAAATAAATCTAAAATACTCCCCATAATTTTGGAAAAAAAAGAAAGATCTTTGAATACTCTAGACAGGCAATCGTGTAGAAACTTCTAATACATGTTGGAAACTTCGCTATCACTCTGTAAAGAGCAAATGAGATCTCCGATGTTGTTTGGCAGGAAGCCTGCGACAGATGTACACTGTGGTATGTATGAACACATATTCATGCTTCCCACAACAACAAACATCGTAAAAGTGCAAGTGAAGAAAATTCATTCAAAAACATATTAGTGAGTGATAAATGAAATCCCCCGAGATAAAACTGGTAAGTACAATGAGGTGAATCATTTTTTTTTTATCTCTTTTCCTCCCTCTCTCCCTCTCTCTCTCTCTCTCTCCTCAAATCTGCATACCACCCCCCTCCCCCCACCCTTCCAACCCAATGTAGCATTGCACTGACAACAACATAAAATATGCAGAAATCATTACCATCAATCATACAGCACACACTGTATACTATATGTGTTAAGATACTGTGCTGTGCATGTGTGTGTGTGTGTGTGTAGTTTGCTGTAGTGTGGGATCCCACTGGGTATGAAAATGAATAGAGAAAGACGTGTGAGAGAGTGTTGGGGGGTATTCGTCTACAGTTACCATGGGAAACACCAGCTCCCCACACGCAAGGGTTTTCATCTAATACCTTCTCTCACTGTCAGCTCCTCTTCTGAACTCCTTACTCGTTTTCTTCACACCATTTCTTCCCCGTTTCTCTGTGTTGTCCCACTTTTGATTTTAGACACCTCAAGGGTACTCACTGCTTTTTCTCCTCCATCCCTCAGCTTTCACCACCTCAAAACTATGCGTTCCCAAATTGCTCTCCGGGCTCTCCTCTCCTACTCATCCTTTCCTCTCCCTTCCTTTGCTCCCTTTATTTTCCGCTGCAGTCCTTCATTCGTTTATCTTCATTGCCCCACCCCCCCACCCCCCCTGTTCTCGCCCTGGGATTGAGGAATCCCTTATTTATTCAAACAAAAGAAATAGAAAGAATCCCTTCATTAGTTCGGGGCATGATTTGCATATCTCTGGTACTGATGAATCACTATGGTGCGACTGCCACTGTCCTGGCCTGCTGACTGTAGGAGCATAAAAACGGCTGCAACATTTTACTTGCAGCAGTGGCTGTAAAGTATTCTGGCCTGCAGCATGCTGGCACACTGGAGCTTCTGGTGAGCTCAGAGACAGAGTGAACTGCGCTCTAGTGTGGTTGTGTATGATTCTTAATTAAGTGTTGTGGAATGATATTTACATTTTGGTTTCTTTCAATTCCTTTTGGCAAATGACATTTCACAGTGCACCTGTAATGCAGATATTAAATTGAATTGCATTGTGCTGTATGAGCAGCGCACCATAAGGTGACCAGCTTTCTAATATTAAAAGGAGTCATTTGTGGTTTGGTAGTCAATATATCATTGGATATTTCAATGATATATTGGTACATTTCTTTTAGTGTTTTTACCATAGCAGTATTGTAATAAAATGTGGTGCAGATACTAGGTAGTAATATCCTAAACCGTTCCAGAAAGCCATAGTTTACGGTTCTGTGGTGAGTTCACGCTGTGGTAAACCATCACTACAAACTGGTCTAATACAGTGAATTTAATGATCTATCTGGCAACAACATTTAAGCAGAAGTACTTAACAAGTAATAGAAACAGTACTTAGTGTCAATAATTTCGGAATATGTAGATAAACTATACCGCTGCATTGCAATACATTTTCATTTGAAGAGTACTTTTATGGTAATGGCCACATCTAGAACAGACTGCTCTAGGGAACCAAGCAGCAAGAATGGCATCCCTGCTGGGAGGCTGGAGCTGCTACAAAAGCTGCAGTTGTGCATAGTTATGGTTACAAATATCACATTTGCCCAGAAAGCACCATTGGCCCTCAAACAGTGTATTTACTCAGAATTCCCAATCTGAGAAAAAGGCCACAATCACAACAAGGTTCTTTCCTTCAGCAGCGATGGACTCAAGCATCAAAACAAGACAAGGATGGAAATAAGGAGACACATAAATCAGCTCAAAGCATCAGAAAGAGGAAATGAGAAAATATGAAGGAAAGCGATGCCTACTGCAGCTATGCACAGCTCCCCGGTGTTACCTCACCTGGTTAATTCCATTGGAGGGTGGCTATAAGAATTGGGTCAAACCTTCCTGGTAAAAATTGGGTTAACAGCTGCAGTGGAAGCTCCTTAATGTTCTAACGCTCTGTGGGACAGCAGATCCATCCATTCATATTTCGCCTGACAAAGCAAAAACAAACAGACATGCTGTGATTTCCAAGCTAATTACAGAGCTGTTATTCCCACACAAAACAAGACTAGAAAACAGCCTTATTCAATGCTCATTTACTTTTGTACCTAAAGGCGGGGACACAGAACAATAATTAACAGATTTTAGGGCAGATTTCCCACTTTAAATGATCATCAGCACAATAAAGAGGTTTTTTGATGTTTTTTTTTAGAAGGAAAAGACATAAACATAAAAACACGCCTTGAGAAAAAACACGCCTTGACACAATGATGAGAAAGTTAGGAGAGCAGGTCTCCTATACTATATAGAAAATACAATGGACTGAACAATATACAAGGTCGCCCATAAAGTTGGAATAACCAATTATTCCAACCTTAGGGGCAACAGAATATATTTATATACACTGTTGGAATAAAAAATCATTCCAACTTTATGGGTGACCGTGTAGTTGACTTGTGTCAGGAAAGATAATGTGCAGGCCACTTTGTCTTCTTTGTTTGTTCTTAAGCGCAGAAATGTGCAGAGGAAGCACAGCCGTTTTTTTCTGAGCGATTCTGTGCGATTTCAGATTCCGAGCGTCTGGGCTCTGATTGAATGTGAATGGAAGCCGATGTGCCGTGTGCTGTTGCAGCCAAATCATCAATGTGTGCGTTCCCGCTTTCCACACACAATAAACTGCAAAATTGATCGTTATCTGTCCTTATGTGTGCTGTGCAATTTTCAACGACATTTCAATGTTGAATGGTTGCAGTGTGGAGAGAGCTATGATTGTTTAACTAATGTTCATCAGCACGAAATACGCCGAACGCTATGATACAACAATGATTTCCCAGAGGTGTCATCACAATACATTATTGGGGATAGAGATGGTGTCTGCAACTGATATCCAGACAACACAACACCACCTGAAATCTATCCCAGGCCCACATTACTCTTATCACAAGTACCTTCACTCTGTCTTCTGTCTCTATCTATTGAGATCAGAACCCAATGAAAGCTCCACCGTCACAGCCTGTCTGTAGATCCACTCATCAAGATGTATTACTATTCTCCCTGCTGCACGACAATCCATTAGCCTGACCCTCCTGGATGTGTGATGCAGCCAGCATGTAGCGATAGAGAGAATTATCATAAAACATCAGAGCTGACATTAAAAAAGTAATATACAGTTTATCGTATTCACTAGGAAATGATTAGCTGAGGGCCTGTCTCTTATACTAACAGTCTTATAATCCTCCCTATTTTATGACAAACTCAGGGTGCAGGACTTCAGAAAACCACAAAACTGGGACAACACAAAGATATCTTTCACTTCACCAATGAGTGTTTCCTCTCACCCTGTACCTGTCAGATGCTGTCTCGCAGTGAGAATATTAGGTACCCACACTCTCAGCTTGTGTGATACTGCTTCCTCTTCTTCTTGCACTGCTGGAGCGCAATAGCAAGCGTTCTGCACCAAAGCGAGTGCAGCACATACCGCGTACTACATGACTGGACATTAACAGTGTAGTGCAGGGAGGCGCCAGGGAAGGGCTGCGTCCCGCCCCTCTCCCACGTGCCACCATTGGCAACTGCCGAAGACGCCCATAGGAAGAACTGACAAATCAAACTAAGAAATTATGCAGAGCCGAACTTACACAGGCTAGTGTAAATGGGCAGTGATAAGAAATAGAGCCAAAGAACTTTACTTCTCTCATGCTCATAACATCTTATTCATCTGACAATGAATAAGATGTTCAAACTACATCTGAATCCTCTCAAGTGAAGTAAAATGCCAAGACAGTATTCCTCTTCTCTTCTTTCGGTCATTCTGTACATGTCTACAATGCCTCTCTCTCTCTCTCTCTCTTTCTCCCTCTCTCTCTCTCTCTTGTATGCAGTACAGTAGTTATATTGACATTGTGATTCACGTTCATTGAGGTCCATCAGTGTGGAATAGTGCTGTGTTGACTCCTTACTTACAATCACTGGGACAGCCTTCCACAAAACAAAACTGCTGACAGTGGATGCTAGTGTGTGTGTGTGTGTGTGTGTGTGTGTGTGATTGAGGGTTTGAATATTATCTGAATGAGTTCATAAATCATATAAATCATCTATTGATGATTTCAACCCTTAACATTAATATTAATATTCTTCTTTGTGAATCTTGGTTTGCTTTATTGTTTTGTTTACTCTGTTTTTACGTTTGTTATTATGTCCATTGACAAACCAATGCAAGAATAAAAGGGCCTTTTGGTAAATATAAGCATGTAGTTGCATTGAAATACTCTGTGTGGTCAATTAAATGGAAGAAGTCTACATTTATTTAATCCTCCAAAAGGTCATGTTTTCAATGATATCCTCCATACTTTTCATTCCCAGAAGAGGACATTCTCTGTGAACTCAGTTAATCAAAGTGGAGCTGGCAGGAATTCCACATGTTGCTCAAGGACACTTGAATTTTGTTTGAACATTGGTATCCACGCTCCCTTGCTCACCTTCTGCTTCCTTTATGTTCAAGGTGTCATTATAATATGTAACACAGTTTTTCACAATTTGTACACCATTTTTGTGTTATTATATAGATACAATAATAGAAAGCGGGGGCAAATTAAACTCTGTGACCTCTCATACCTACTACTAGCTCTCTTATTACACAGTAATCCGCTCCTCGCTCCTGCTCACCATTATTTACATTTTCTATACTCTCTTAAAATTTAGCTCAGTCTCTGTTTAATCTGTTTTTATTGCTTCTCAATTTCTTCGGCTCAAAAGAATGACATGAGATTGTGTGTGATTGATAAACCCACTTGAAAATAACAGAAATCACTAGATATACGTGCAGTCCCTGCTCAAGTGTCCCTGTCCACAGCAAGTAAATGCACACGCTAATACAATCCTGAAATTGCAGTTGCAAAGGATCCCTGGGCTGGGCAAGGAGCGCTTACTACTCATACAGTATATCATCTTATTATGATCTTCCATGTGTTGATGGAAAATGCAGAGGGATCTTTGCAGTGAAGAGGGATGATTACTTCCACATAGTACAGAAGGGAAGAGAAGATGAGGGGCAATCGTGTTTTAGTCTTTCCCCTGCTGGAAAATGGAGGGTCAGAGTGGATGGATTGAAGGAAGGGGGGAATTATGTAAAGGTGAAGAGGACCATAACCTTGATGAAGGAAATCAGCACTCAGGAGTGGGAGGTTCCTTAGGGAGAAAAGGCGAAAGAAAGGCTGTTTACAGCGGGTGAGAGGGTGAGATAAAAAGGCAAATGAGGTGAAAGGTGAAAGTAGGAGATTTAAAAAGGAGTTTCACTTTCCACAATCCTCTCTCCTTATTGCCATTTGTGTTATGAACCGTTAACCTCCTGCACTGCTTTATGACTTCAACTCCATTTTCTAAAGAAGTGTTTTACTAATATACTGTACGGTATATTCAGATACAGAGCGATTTACTTTGCATTTCATGCATCATTAGAGATGTGTCTGCAAACAGATGTTTTGGCTTGATCTCTCGAGAAGTAAAGTGAGATTCTCTGCTCCTCTAATGCAAGAGGAGGGGAATGGCACCAATAACAGGGTGGGGGGGCGCCTGAAAAAAAGTGATGCATCAATGTATTGTAACACACAGCCTGATAATACAGGCGCCACTACAGATGCTGCTGTACAGATGTGAACCCACATAAAGCAACAAAAGCACCATGCACTCCATAATGGTGACAGCACAGGCCAGTGGTGACAACCCCACACACACTACATGATCCTCAATATACAAGATCCTCAATACAAGTTTTTACATTTCTATTCACTTACATGCATTTTTTAATAATGTTCACTTTCTTCTCTTCTTACACAGTCCTTGCACACACACACACACACACACACACACACACACACACACACACACACACACACACACACACACACACAGCTTGGCACAGCACTTAATCGCACATCCAAAATGGATGAGCACGACCCAACCCGCATGTCAAACATCAGCACATTGCCCACAACACTCTCTCTCTCTCGCTCTCTCTCTCTCTCTCTCTCTCTCTCTCTCTCTCTGACTTCATCACTCACACAAGAGTGTCAACAATTAATTGACAACGATCAATAGAAAAACAAAAAGTGAAAAATGGTCTTTAAATCTAAACCTTTGATGGTGGTCGAGTTGGAGTGAGAAAACAATTCACAGAATGTGTGTGAAAGCAAAAGAGAGAGAGGTGATGGACTGTTAAGCCCGCACCGTCTGCTGCAGTTTTGGGTCAAATGTCAGTACTGAGGAATGCATTTAATACAGAGCTCTGCAGGGGGTAAGAAGGTTTTACACACAGATTGTAAAGTGGATTTTTCAATCTATTCCATCAGTTTATAATGTGTACACATGAATTTTTTTTTAACTCAACCTGTTGTCTCGATGCCTTCAATCATTCCAACCTTTCACCATTGTTTACACTCTGAAGATGCTACATCCAGAATGGCTGTTGGGGCGTGTTAATGGTGACTATGTACTGGAGTTTTGTTGAGGTATTTGTGGGGGTCACGTTTTAAAAATTGGAAGCAAATATTCGCTGGCATATGAATAGGATTTTGGAGAGAAAGTTAAAAAACTAAGCAAAAAAAACAGCTTCTTAGAGAGAGAAAAACAGCAGCTGGTAACAACTGGAAAACATATCTGACCAGAAAATGAGCAAACAGGGAGTCGTCTCTAAGTGCTTATTAAACATGAACTTAACATTCAGTAAGCTGCTAATGCACTCTGGAAATTGCACCCTTTAATAATGTATGCTGGTGTGGCTGCTACAGTTTGTTTCCTTCTCTGTGAGTCCACATCCTTTTATTTGAATTCTTCATACATACATACTTGTATTTCTGATTTCTCTCCTTTATGGTTTCTGAACTCACTGACTCTCATCTCTGAGCTTTGTTGTAGAATTGCAGACTAGTTCCAGCAAACAAAATTGCATTGAACATTCACGTCTGCACAGTAAACTGTCCCTGAATCCATCTGTGTTTGTGTGTGCCTCTGGTCTCCTCCCACAGTGTTAAGATGTGCACTCTGCCTCTCTGCCCTTCACCGAGCGTATGCTGGGATGGGCTCCAACCCCCCTGAAACCTCACACAGGATACGCAGATACAGAGGAGGGATCGATATTTTCTACGCAAACAAATGGGCTATACTGTAGTCAGTGCTGTACAGCAAAGGGCAGTGCAACACTATACTAGTCATTTATATTGGATTAGTACAGTGAGGCTTATAGAAGGCACCATTGCAGTGTGCACAGCAGGGGTCTCCAACCTTTTTGCCTCGGAGAGCTACTTACAAGCTGCAAAATAAGTGTCCGAGAGCTACTCATGTTTAACATTATTCGTAACATTTATCCACATGGCTGATAAATGTCTCCACCCAAACCAGCTGAATAAGCGTCTTTTGTGTGAACATTTACAAAATGTTGATATCAAACACTCAACACTCACATTTTATTTCAAAAAGCTCTTAAATTCAGCAACATGAGTTTTTTCTATATTTCAGTGTCAAACTCACACTAATAAATTCACATCATGTTAGTCTCACAGAAAACAAAACAATGTTATTACTTATTTCACTATTTAACTAATACTATACCTTTGATATTTCACATTTGTCTGTCCACACATCACTGTCACAATTTCCCTTCACATTCCTTGTAATTCTGGGAATTCCCTGTAGTTCCCATATCATCTGTACTTCACATGCATTCAGGTTGCTATGTGCTCCACAGACGCGCTCACACTACAAATAAGACACACACACACACACACACACACACACACACTTTAATCTCTTATGAAAATAGTGTATTTTGTGCCATTGTCAATTCCGGCGTGCGCTTGCCAGCCTGTGAACATCGCCTCATGTTACGGTGTCACCGACGTAAACAAACTTGACACCAGTGTCATTTGTTGGACTGAATGCTGATTGGCTTATAATCATTTTGTGACAGAAGGGCGGAATGTCTGTGAATTTGATTGGACCGAAATTCAAACAGGTTTACCAAGGGACGTTGTGTTATCAGGTGTATGTATTCTTTGAACCTTTAGCGAGGAGTTACTCAGAAATGTAACTCCTCGCGTATGCTCCTGTTGAGGCCGAGATAGTACACAGGCACAGATTATTATAAATGCTGTGAAAATCTATTTCAGCCCTGAATGTCTGCACAGAAAATGAATCCAATGTTCTTGGAGCGACGCGTCGGAGACCCCTGGTGTACAGAATGAACGAAAGAAGAAGAGAAATCCTAGCCAACCCACAACTGTGCAGTGAGCATACAAATCTGATATATGCTTACTGTAAATCAAATAGTTGTAAACAAATGCCTGTTTTTGTTTGTTTGTGTCAAATAAACAAAAACACGTGGAAACAGGATGTGGGAAAAATGCCTTCTCATCTTTACAGTACATATATTCACGTCTCGATCGAGACTAAAATATATATATATACAGTTTATATATGTTCATGCAATGAAATCAAAAATTCCCTATTAAAATCTGATCTGCCCTGGTTATCTTCATGAGGGAAAAATAAATACAATCTGCCTGAACAAATCCGCTTGGCGATTGGATCTCAGTCATAACTGTTCAGGTTTAAATGCAATTCATACAGCCGAGACGGATTATCTCTACCCGGTGCCTCATCTTCCCAGCTCCGCTCCCGCTTGTTAGAAAAGCTATTTTCTTTTGGGAGTTGTGGTTTTCCATGAATGGATAACTGCACCTGGAATGCTGACAGCGACAGCCACATAAAAATAAAAGGCCATGGATTGAGGAAAGGATCAAACTCATCCACGGACCAAAGAAGATACACAAGCTTTGTTTAATAACCTACATACTTACAACGTCCAGCAGATACAGATACTGCACTGCGTGTTAATGTCAGGTATAAATGAATCCAACGTGGTCAAAATGTTCATGATGTCCATGGTTTGGATTCACACTCGGTAACATCTTGCATTACACTGCAAGAGCATCACATCAACTATGAAGTCCACATTTTTAATTGGTCCTCATGTTTTTCTCTACCTCTGCTACATTACCATGGGAACTAAAGCTGGGAGTTCTATTTAATGCATAAACATGAAAACTTCAAAGGACATTTTAAGCACAGACAATCTTGTTATGGGTTGATGTAAGAGTAGTATTTTTGTTGATTTCTCCATTATCTTGGGCTTCTTGGGTTTCTTTTGCCTTTTCTGCGTCGTCTCTCTTCTTAAGCATTATGTATCACATGTTGCGAGTTGAAGAGCAAAGCAATTTAACATCTCTACCTTCTTCCTTCTGGGCCATGCCAGCACTCCCCCAATAGCCTAATGTGTGTGTGCCGATGACACGTGGACCATTTTCAAAGCTCGCTGTGCTTGCCTGCAGCTAATCTGTTGTAGTAGTCATATCTCTCCGGATTAGTAATGACTGGTGAAGAGTACAAGCAAGGCCCAATACTCCAAACTATACTGTCCTCATATCTATCATTTACTAATATATTTCATATTTATAGTGTACTATAGGAGGAAGTTGCAAAACTTGCAGTTGACACCTGTAGAAAAGGATCCAGTCCTTTCATTCTACAGCATTATGTCAGCATGCAACACCAGTCAATGACTACTGCAGTCATTGATTGTAAATAAAGGTACATCCCCTTTAAGTTAAACTCACTAGCAAGAGCTCTTACAGCTTTTCGAATCTGTTATCAATTCTTTGTTGCATTGGATTCATTTTCTGTGCAGACATTCAGGGCTGAAATAGATTTTCACAGCATTTATAATAATCTGTGCCTGTGTACTATCTCGGCCTCAACGCGAGCATACGCTGCCAAGCTTAAAGTGGCTCTACTGTGGGGAAAATGTATTCTTTAGATTTATGCATCTTTCCGAATACGTAAACAGCTACACAGGGGATAGATCACTAAAACTATACAGTGCTTGAGGCCTTTCATGGAATCACTGATCATTATCACAGAGGATATCACACTTTCTACAGCAGTTCATATGCTTGATAGTTTCTCTGTAGGCATTAGATGTTGTGAGGATACAGTGTGATTCTTTTTCTATAAATTATTCAGGTGTACATAAAAAAACAAAAGATCCAACACTCAGTCAATTGGCACAGAGAAATGTATTGGAAATGTATTTGGACCATGCAGGGACTGTGATCCTGTGGATGTGCAGTCCCATGCGTCTCATTCTGCCAAGATACGTTCCCTTTTTTCATGACTGGGACTTTTCATTAGGAATCGGACACCTCATGCTCTACACGTGAGTGTTACATGCGCCTTCTGGTAGTTTTCTCCTCGCCCTTGCAGCCAGGTGAACACTACAAGACACAAGCTTGTCACACTGTCTACATTTAAAAACATTATCTTATCTGTAATGACAAGTTCAATTTCCCTCCCAGACTGTAGCTACAATCCTGGAAGACAAAGTCTTACTTTTTATTTTTGCGTTCAGCCTTCATGCAGCAGTTCATGAAAACAAAACACACAGTCTTGCATGTGCATAATGGTATCCTGGCAGAGGAGCAGCTATATCATATTCTTCCTTCTCCATAACCACAGAGAATGTTGATGTGGTGCTTGACAGGGTGAAACCCCAAATCACAAAGCAGGACGCCCTGGCACACAGCTGAAGACTTAACCAGCCAGATAACAAAGAAATTCATCGTAGTGTTTGCAACTAGTCGAGTGTGAGTGGGAGACACAGATATGTGAACGCAGAGCATGCAAGTTTTTAGTGCAGACTATAATATCCAAGGTGACTAGATTGTGTCTTGTAGTGTCGGCGTGGCCTTCCTGTCTCCAGGGACTCTGATGGCTGAAGTGACATAAAGGAGTGAAGGTGAAGCGGAAAAGGGAAGAGAAAGATCCTTTTCAGGCTTTTGTCAAGTTATGTGTTTGTGCTGTTAAAATGCAGAGGCTGTCATACTACAAACCTCACTTTCACTAATTCCATAACCATAAGAGTAGTACTTTCAGTCTGAAAGAGCCCACAGCCTCCAAATCTGCCATAGTATTACTCAAGTGTGTTGGTCTTTCAGTATGGGCTGAAATTGAACACTGACACTCATGTCTACTTACTGCGCTGGTGGTGCCATCTGTGTCTGTTAGCCTCTGGTGCAGATCAAACCAGACCGTCTGCAAGGAAAAACACAGCAACAATAACAGCAGCAACATGTCAATCAACAAGACCAATGACAGCAATTACAACAATAGCTTGAAGCGGACATTGGTCATTCACAACAACACATTGGACGATACAGAGGGCAGCGAGGGCGAAAGTAGGAGATGATGGAGTGTTTGTTCATTTAGGTTCAGCAGGGAGTGTGAAGGGATGAGAGGATGTTGAAGGATGTCAATATGGGAAAGAGTAGTTGGAAGAGTATTAGTTATATCAGGCAGAAAGAATGGAGCAGAAATGTACAGAAATCATGATATAGGCCTAGGTAGCACGAGCCATTTCAAAATGTTAAGATGCCTATTCTGCAGGAAAATGCAATGCGTGTGGCTTTGTAACAAGACGTTAAGCTTCAGTGTTCATTATTCCCTTTCAAGTGAAGGGGAGACAACCCAAATATGCTCTTCAGACCAAGGCATCAGTATGTGTACGTGTGTGTGTGTGTGTGTGTGTGTGTGTGTGCCACTCACCACTGTGACTGCCTTAGAGTCAGAGTTACATAAACCTTAATAAATCCCACTCAGTGTCGTAGGTTTCTGTCACCACAGTAACTGATTAGTATCACAGTTGCTGCTGTAGTATAGGAGTGTCTGCAGTGCTCATAGAGTGACTGAAACTTTTACCATACACAGCAAGGAAAGCTGGGGCAATGGGGCCTGGCTCAGTGGGAAAGTGACACACACACACACACACACACACACACACACACACACACACACACACACACACAGGAATGCAACTGGAAACATACTGACTTTTCACCAGGTGTTCAGTGTTGTGATTCACTGTCTGTCCTTTTCTTTGTAGTGCACAATCCATGCACTGCCTGCACTTAACACAGGATAGAATGGCAGGTAAACCCACTGTGATTCTTTATGTCCGTGTATCCACCTTACAAACATATACCTTCTAGCCAATAGAAAAGGTGCATTAAACAAAAGAGGTTGTTTTTTAGCAGGATCATACAAAAGTTATAGGCCGGCCTTTGCTGGGGGATTTTGGGCCTGGAGGAGCAAGTCATTAAATTTGGGTGCAGATACCGATCCAAGGGCAAGTCATTGGGAGATAGTGTTCTTCTTTTTTTTAAACTCCCACCCACACACACACACACACACACACACGCGCGCACACACACACACACAGACAGACACACAGACAGACACACAGACAGACACACAGACAGACAGACACACACACACACACACACAGACACACACACACACAGACACACACACACACACACAGACAGACACACACGCAGACACACACGCAGACAGACAGACAGACAGACAGACAGACAGACACACACACACACACACACACACACACACACACACACATATATTTATTAGATATTTTGACTTAAACACTCTCACTGAATAAAGTCAGCCATATGTATGACTATCTATAGGTGCAGTTTGGTTTGAATCTGCATCTAGTGGGCGACAATACATTCTTGGACTGCAGTATAGTAACAAATAGGGTAGAACATGTAAAGAACACTATTGTGTAGCTGAGACACAGATCTTGCAAGCTGTTTTGAAGGCATTTAAATAGTTACAGAGATTGATCCAAATATACAATCTTTATTATATTCCTTTCACTTTCAGTCACATACAAATGCCTTTATAAAAACACTTAATTTAAAGCATTTTCTACCCAGATTGTATTCGTCCACAAATCCAAAACCAATCCAAATCACCATTTTCTTCTTCTTTTCTTTTTTAACAATAAACAAGTTGTGAGGACAGTTCAGATAGAACTTCCTGTATAAGGCAACTAAGGGACTAAATGCGAATGACTTTATAAGTATGTGCCAAGATTAACATTCAAACATGAGCTTGTCTTTTACATTTTTGGCAGACATCCTGACGCAGCTGGAAGCTAACGTGCCTTGTATGGGAACAGGGTTTGTAAGAGAAACAGAAGCAGGAATGAAAAATGAATCATGTTTATGCAGAAACCCTGCAAATGGAGGACCTGGGTTATCCATCGTTGTTGTTTATCATTGTGCATCACAACAAAAAAATGGAGGAGCTGCAATTTGACTTGTCAGTACACAGCCACTGATACTACTATTGCATCTAAAATTAAAGCCTATCATCATTACACTGACTTTGCACTGTTTGAAACTCTTGTGTGAAGGACTCAGATACTGGAGAATAATGATACTTTACAACAAACATGTATTCCCCCAGAGACTGCCGGTAGGGAGCAGATGGAAGCATGAAACACACTCAGAGGCAGGTTTCACAGGTAAATGGGTTTGCTCTCATCAGGATTTGCAGCGCAGTGGTGCCAACACTGGGCTTTGATCTTACCTGGCTCTGCATCACTCAGTGTGTAGCCGCCTATTGCTATACATTCACAATTCATGATCTCTGACACAGTGTGACAATATCATTTGCTTTTCCAGTCTGAGGATCCTAATACTGAGATCAGAGAGGGTAATGTGTAA